>NC_079197.1:167298588-167371088 GCF_029499605.1 Hyla sarda | reverse complement strand
TGGCACGGTTCATTGCAGTAGTCGATGGCAGAGATGGCGTGACAGATGGGGCGAAAGGGCCAGCAGAAAGAGCACAGCTGTCCAGGGGAGCTTACGTTTGGCCCGAGATGAGAATAAGGGGCTGCAGGTGTTTCAGGAGGGGGTAGTGCTCGCAGCTGTCAGGGACCAATGTGTGGGCTCTCCTCACAGAGAGACGTGACAGGATCGAGTGTGCCCCGGGGAACAATAACAATGGAACATCAAGAATGGTTCTCCGGAGTGATCTGTTTACATGGGGGGCATTATTTATAGGGCCTGGTTCATCAAACTAAGGACCTTCAGCTGTTGCAAAACTACAACTCCCAGCATGCCCGGACAGCCGTTGGCTGTCTGGGCATGCTGGGAGTTGTAGTTTTGCAACAGCTGGGGGCACAGTTTGAAGACCACTGGTATACAGAGACACATTCTATTCTAGCTCCTTCCATGACCTACGAGTATCTTGGTTTTTGGACTTCATGGCAAACAATTAAAGGGGTTATCCAGAAAAAAAAAAAAACTTTTTTTTTATATATATCAACTGGCTCCAGAAAGTTAAACAGATTTGTAAATTACTTCTATTAAAAAATCTTAATCCTTTCAGTACTTATGAGCTGTTGAAGTTGAGCTGTTCTTTTCTGTCTAAGTGCTCTCTGATGACACCTGTCTCGGGAACTGTCCAGAGTAGAAGCAAATCCCCATAGCAAACCTATTCTGCTCTGTGCAGTTCCCGAGACAAGCAGAAATGTCTGCAGAGAGCACTGGTTCCAGACAGAAAACAACAACAACTCCACTTCAGCAGCTGATAGATATTGAAAGGATTAAGATTTTGTTATTGAAGTAATTTGCAAATCTGTTTAACTTTCTGGAGCCAGTTTTTTTTCCTGGAATACCCCTTTAATAGAAAGAAAGGGGGGGGGGGGGGTGCCAAAAGCAAATGGCAAATATTTCCACACTGGGCCACAAAAAATGCTCGCAACGCCTTTCACGTCAAAAGAATCTCAATTTTTTTAAAAGGCATATTTTCTCCATTCTTTCCGTAAGTGAAGGTTACAGTGTAGGTCATTTAAATTTAGCAAAAAAAAAAAACATTCTTTTGTGCATGACTGGAATATATTTTATATATACACATACATATACATATATACACACAGCTGATGGCAGAAGCGGGAAAACCCAATTTCCTGTTGAGCGACCAGGAGACCTGTGTCCACTCTCAGCTTTGGGGTACGTTCACACGCACGTGCAGATTTTTTCTTTGTTTCTAATAAATTATATAGATGTTTTTTTTTTTTTTTTTTTTCGGATGGGCTTATCTATGTATGTATACATGTAGCATTGCATACGGTCAATTTACGCACCCTGAAATGTAACAGCAGAGCCCAGACAGTTAAATCATATTTAACCTTGACTGGCGGCAGGATGTTTAAAACTCCCGGACAATCTCTGCGGCCCGAGAATAACACGATCAAAAGATGTATTGGATGTTCCATGTGGGATGTCCTGATACTGACAATCTCCGCAGACAGTTAAATCATATTTAACCATAACATTGGTCTGGTGGCAGGATGTTTAAAAGTCTTGGGCAATCCTCGCAGCCCGAGAATTATAAGATAAGAAGATGATGATGTACCAGAAGACCCATGTCGGATGTCCTGATACCGACAATCTAAGCAGCCCATAAGTAAAGCTGCAGAGCCCGGACAGTTAAATCATATTTAAATGGGCACTGTCATGAAAACTAATTTTTGCTATTGTACTTTTTATGGTAAATAAAATAAACTTTCTAATGTACTTTGTTTAAAAAAATGAAGTTTTCTATGTTTTATTTGTGTTTAAAAAAAGCTGCCACTAGGTGTCTCCCTACTTGTCCAGAGTACATTTCCCCCCCCCCCCCATCTCTTGCACAGACTTTGGACTCTTGCTGGCCTGGCACAAGTCCAAAAATCAGGAAATGCAGTCTGGAGTGCTGAGGGGAGTGTGTGTGCAGCCCTAGCCAATGATAGCTTATCTCACACTGAACTGCTCTGGGCTGTGTGTAGCAGAGTGAGGGAGGAAGTTCTCCCCTGTATGGCTTCAGATGATGTCACGCCTGCTGGGGTACACCCCTTCCCAGTCAGATTTTTTATTTACCAAAAACAACAAAAATTAGTTTTAATAAGAGTGCCCATTTAATGTTTTGCCAAGATGTACAGCATACAAAAAGTTTTTGTATCTGACAGTGCCCATTTAAACAGATATCCCGACGCCTGGATCGGAGTTACGCTTTAAATCTGCTGCATTAAAGGGGTTATCCATGAAAAAACATTTTTTTTATATCAACTGGCTCCAGAAAGTTAAACAGATTCGTAAATTACTTCTATTAAAAAATCTTAATCCTTTCAGTACTTATGAGCTGTTGAAGTTGAGTTGTTCTTTTCTGCCTAAGTGCTCTCTGATGACACCTGGGGAACTGTCCAGAGTAGAAGCAAATCCCCATAGCAAACCTCTTCTACTCTGTGCAGTTCCCGAGACAAGCAGAGATGTCAGCAGAGAGCACTGTTGCTAGACAGAAAAGAACAACTCAACTTCAGCAGCTGATAATTATTGGAAGGATTAAGATTTTTTAATAGAAGTAATTTACAAATCCGTTTAACTTTCTGGAGCCAGTTGATATATCTATATATAAAAAAAGTTTTTTCCTCTAATATCCCCTTTAAATCCACAGCGTGAAATCTGCAGAGGATCAAGTAGGTGGGAATGTATCCCTACAGCTTCACGGCAGAGGCATAAGCTTCTATACTTCCACTTCTGGCTACTCAGGGGTTAACGGCTCCTCCACCTGAAATTCTTCATAGTCCTTGAAAAGTTCTTTTCACAGTTAACGAAATTCCCTCCTGACCTTTCCTTCTGTTTACCCTAAAAGTAACCATAGAGAGAGGAGGCATTGTGGTACTGCTAATGGGAGGTTTATATGGCCAGAGATCAGGTATTTATCACAGAGCAGCCATGCAAAACCCTACAACATCTACACGGGCCATGGACACGTGACCGGCCCTAGAAAGAACGATCCCATTCACCGGGCGCTGGAAGGAATGCTACAGACCTCAAAAAACCTTGACTTTCCATCGTAGGGGTGGACGGGAGCGGCAGGGCTCCCAAAATTCCTGCACAAATACACTGTGTATAGACAGGACATAGTTACAAAATATTAGGGATCGACCGATTATCGGTTTGGACGATATTATCGGCCGATATTCACGATTTTGGACGTTATCGGTATCAGCAATTATCCTGCTGATAATGCGATACTGCCCCGCCCCCCACACTGCACCGCCAACCCCCCACCGCATCCCACCGCACCGCCCTGGCCAGAGACCGCCACCGCCCCTTCCCCATTGCCTCCCCCCTCCCTGGTTTTATAATTACCTGTTCCCGGGGTCCGCGCTACTTCTGGCTCCTGCTGCGTCCTGCATTACGCTGTGCACAGCGCAATGACGAGTGACGTCCTCAACGCGACGCCACCGTCAGTGCGCACAGTGACAGTTCAGGACGCCGCTGGAGCCAGAAGTAGTGCGGACCCTGGGAACAGGTAATTATAAAACCGGGGAGGGGGGAGGCAATGGGGCAGCGGCGGTGGTTGAACTAAGGACCGGCAGGGGGAGAGAAGCGGGCAGCGGCGGTCTCTGGCCAGAGGATAGGTGAGGGGGGTAGCAGTGGTTGGACTCGGCAGGGGGGGGGGGGGTGGTTAGAGGTGCTGAAATAGCCGATAACTTATACCAATATTCCGGTATAAGCTATCGGCCTTAAAAGGGAACCAATCATCAGATTTTACCCTATATACAGGGTAAAATCTTTATTTTCACCATACCCGGGGGACGCTCCTGCCCCCAGGGATGGTGAAGATATGAAGTTATAAACTAGTCACCGCCGGCGCCGCCGTAAGAAGTCACCTGGGCGGGGAGCTCTTCTCACCTACCCCCCGTTCTTCGGCCGGGAGCGACGCCCCCTCCGCTTGATTGACGGGCCGCGTCATCACTCTGCTCCGTCTGTTCAGTGAGAGGAACGATGACGCGGCCCATCAATCAAGCGGAGGGGGCGTGGCTCCCGGCCGAAGAACGGGGGGTAGGTAAGAAGAGCTCCCCGCCCAGGTGACTACTTACGGCGGCGGCGGTGACTAGTTTATAACTTCATATCTTCACCATCTCTGGGGGCAGGAGCGTCCCCCGAGAATGGTGAAAATAAAGATTTTACCCTATATAACGCTTTACCAAGCATTCTATAGGGTAAAATCTGATGATTGGTTCCCTTTAAAGTCCACATATTATCGGTATCAACCCTTAAAAAAAAAAAAAAAAAAAAAAAAAATCGATATCGGTCGATCCCTAGAAAATATTATCTATTGATCCATCTAAAACCCATCTGCAACTAAACAAGCAGGACTGCAGTATAAAGCATGGTGGATGGATAAAGCAGCAGACCGAGCCTATGACTCTAGGACAGGGTTTCCCAACCAGGGCACCTCCAGCTGTTTCAAAACTACAACTCCCAGCATGCCCGGACAGCCGTTGGCTGTGCGGGCATGCTGGGAGTTGAAGTTTTGCAACAGCTGGAGGCACCCTGGTTGGGAATTACTATTATGCTCAGACCCGGATCCTCAGTTCACCTGAAGTTACACCGACACAGTCTTTTATATGAGGGGAAATTTTTTTTTAAAATTATGACTGTGAAGAAGAACACAAACAATATTCCACTGGGGAAGCAGAAGATTTTTTTTTCTTTTTTTTTTTTTATGGAAAGTTCCTTTCAAGAAACTATTGTTGGCATCGCCGCCATCCCTGTCTGTTTTGTAAGTGTTGCCATTATATGATTACATAATTGTTTGTGTACGATCACGGGCCGAGTCATGTGTGGGGCAACACCAGTGCCCCACCAGGGTATCACCTGCTCCTGACCTCTGGCCTATTTAATTCTAAATTATAGATACACACACACATATACACACACACACACACACACACACATATATACACGCACACACGCGCCAGGCACCCACGGGGGGCGCAGCATTGTTCTGGCCAAAGAAGAGCCCTGCACGGGTGCTTGCTTGTTCACTAATGGAGACCCAGGACACTTGTCACCAGATCCCCAGACAAGCGAGCACCACTTTCACCTGTGTTCCCACAGGCGCATACAGTTGAAAGCTGCCTGTCAGTGTAGTAGGCCGCAGGACCTGCAGCCTACTACACTGACAGGAGACCGTGACTTCTGCCCCCACGCGGGGTAGGTGCTATGACATCAATCATCGGCACCTGCACTGTGGAGGCGGAAAGACACAGGGCGGATGTACTGGAGATCGCTGCGCTGGACGGAGGTGAGCATGAGTTTTTTTGCTAACCTAATTACCTACCTATATACCTGGGTACCTATTTAGCTATCTACTTACGAATTGATTTACCTACAAGGGGGAGGATTGATCTACCTACAAGGGGGAGGATTGATCTACCTAGCTATAAGAAGGGAACTACCTAATAAGAGAACTACTAGGGGAAATACCAACCTAAATAGGGAGCTTCCTGACTACTGTGGGGATAACCTACCCACTTTTCGGTTATGTTCACACGGTGAAATTTACGCAATTATGCTAGACTTTCGTTCAGCAAAGTTCTGAATGACCGCTGCGGAAATTTCTCTGTCTAAGTGGGAATCCGGAATCGGATTGAAAGTAAATTCCAGAATAAATTCCGGCGGGATTCGGCACAAACATTCCACCGTGTGAACGTGGGCTTACTGTGCAGGACGACAAATGGGGGCTTGACGGTCCGAGACAGATGGAGAAGAAAAGAGAACGATGTCCAGCGAGTTGTATCGTGTAACAGCTGGAGGCACATTGTTTGGAAACACACTGCCCTAAAGGTTTGTTTCCACTTAGATTTTGGAGAATATTTGGTTTCATGCCTTTAAAAAAAAAAAAAAAAAAAAAAGTAAATTTACATAAATAATTAAATAAAATATTCCTATGGCTCATAGCAGTAGGTCCCCGGTCTGCAGGGACAGTGGAGCAACAAAGCTGATGGTAGTTACTGCCCACAGCCCAGGGCCCGCGCTTCCCCTTTGCTGTCCTCCTGCGCCGCTCCTCGCTGCACTGACATCAGCCGACCATTTCTTTCAAAGTGGTCCAAACCAGTAACCAGTGGCTGCCATTACTGATTTTTTTTTTTTTGGAGTACCCTCTGGAGAACTGCTAAGTACCCCTGAGGATACTTGCACCCCAAGTTGAGAACCACTGATCTAAAGGGTTAAAGCTTCATAGACTGTTATACCTTCATGATTTAAATCTACGTCATTTCGTGTTATTGTATTCCAAAAATATATGTCATAGGGTGGGAATGGGTAAAGCGGCGATTCGGGAGGAAGCAGTTGGAGAACACTGGCGTAACTCGGAAGCGATTCACGACAATTCTGAATAGTCTCATGATGGGGGAGATTTATCAAAACCTGTCTAGAGGATAAGTTGCTGTGTTGCCCATAGCAACCGATCAGATTGCTTCTTTCATTTTTCAGAGGCCTTTTCAAAAATGAAAGCAGCGATCTGATTGGTTGCTATGGGCAACTCAGCAACTTTTCCTCTGGACAGGTTTTGATAAATCTCCCCAATGGTGTAGTCTTCCTTTATGCCCGTGTCTAACTTGGCTGGGTGACAACTAGAGATGAGCGAACTTACAGTAAATTCGATTCGTCACGAACTTCTCGGCTCGGCAGTTGATGACTTTTCCTGCATAAATTAGTTCAGCTTTCAGGTTCTCCCGTGGGCTGGAAAAGGTGGATACAGTCCTAGGAGACTCTTTCCTAGGACTGTACCCACCTTTTCCAGCCCACCGGAGCACCGGAAAGCTGAACTAATTTATGCAGGAAAAGTCAGCAACCGCCGAGCTGAGAAGTTCGTGACGAATCGAATTTACTGTAAGTTCGCTCATCTCTAGTGACAACCAAGATGGCCGCTAAACACAGGTTTCTCAACCGGCTTTCCTAGACTTACTCAGTAATACCCCTGCCAGATTACGGGCTATGTATTCTAAACGGTGCCATATAGAGATGAGCGAACTTACAGTAAATTCGATTCATCACGAACTTCTCGGCTCGGCAGTTGATGGCTTTTCCTGCATAAATTAGTTCAGCTTTCAGGTGCTCCCGTGGGCTGGAAAAGGTGGATACAGTCCTAGGAGACTTTTTCCTAGGACTGTATCCACCTTTTCCAGCCCACCGGAGCACCTGAAAGGTTAACTAATTTATGCAGGATAAGTCGTCAACTGCCGAGCCGAGAAGTTCGTGATGAATCGAATTTACTGTAAGTTTGCTCATCTCTAGTGACAACCAAGATGGCCGCTAAACACAGGTTTCTCAACCTGCTTTCCAAGACTTACTCAGTAATACCCCTGCCAGATTAGGGGCTATGTATTCTAAACGGTGCCATAAAACAATTCAGCGCCAAAACTATAATAAAAAAAATATATAATAATTTGTCGGAAAAATACGCAGAAATCCGGAGCCATTCATTGTGACGTGGCCTCGGCTCCCGATGTTCCCTGTCAGTGAATTTTATGGCTGTTTATAGCTTACATCATACGCCACTATATCATCCGCTCGTCTTTCGCTTACGGACACGACAGACACACGCATGGAAAAGGCCTGAGAGTCCCCGCGCGTCTGCAGAAGTATGCGCTTCCCCGAGCCTTCCTTTACCCATTGTTTACGTGGATATACAGATGTTCCTTCGCCAAGTGATAATTAGATAGCGCACAACAAACACTGCGCAGGAATAGCAAAGAGAGAGAGAGAGAGATGGCTGCAGGGCAGAGATAGTCACAGGGTGGTGGATGGGGATGATGGGGAGATATGGAGATGGGGGGTTGGGGTTGGGGGGGGGGGAGGGAACGAGATGTGGTTATTTCTTGTAGGATGGCGATGGCGGGCGGCTTGTGCCCACTTGAAATGACGGATAAGCTACTGGAGAGGTCCTGGGGGTTAAGTGGGTCTTTGTAGACAGGATACTACAGTGCGCTATGGCAGAGCTGTAGGCGGAGGGGACCCGCAGGTGAAGCTACACGGACCGGCACTGTTATATAGCCGCCATTACCCTACAAGGGGAGGGTTGTTTTCTTCTACAAAGACTGTAGGGACCTCCATTCCTAGTTTAGAAGATGACCGCAGAGATACCCATGTGAGACCCCTTCTCATTTTATACCTATGCCATGCCAGCGGGTGGCGCCAGGGCAAACTGCGGAGAAAAAAAGTATATACAAGTAATATCAGACTGCAGACCTCCAGCTGTTGCAAAACTACAACTCCCAGCATGCCCGGACAGCCGAAGGCTGTCCGGGCATGCTGGGAGTTGTAGTTTTGCAACAGCTGGAGGCCCACAGTTTGGAGACCACTATTCTGTACTGTATATATAAGGCCACACAGGGGCAATAGTTGCAAAGACCCAGCTGGTATTATTAGGGAAATGTTACCTGTTTCCTGTATACTAGGGATCGACCGATATTTATTTTTTTAGGGCCGATACCGATAACTTGTTAACTTTGAGGCTGATAGCCGATAATTTATACCGACATTCCGGTATAAGGTAATTGCCGATAGTGATAATGTCAAAAATCGTGCATATCGGCCGATAATATCGGCCAAACCGATAATCGGTCGATCCCTACTGTATACCACTATTATGTAAGCACAATATGGCAGTTTTATATGTCCAATATTAAATTGGCACTGTTATAGGTGACTACATGGTAGCATCATAGGAGTACTGTATGGCGGTACTATATAGCATTATTTATAGCTTTATTCAAGTTCTAAACAGCAGTGTTATGACAATACTAAGTATGCACTACATGGCAACATCATAAAAGCAAAGTATGGTGGTACTATATAGGATACCGTATAGCTTTATTTGAGCACTAAATAGCAATGTTATGACGATATGTATGCACTACATGGCAATATCATAAGAGCACTGTATGGTGGTACTATAAAGGATGCCGTATAGTTTTATTTATGCACTAAATAGCAATGTTATGATGATATGTATGCACTATGTGACGTCACGAGGGGGCGGGCATGATGTCACGAGGGGCGGCCCTGAACACGGAAGCCCGCACACAGCGCTCGCAACAATAAACTTCCGGACGCTGGGGAGCGGAGCTCCGGAAGCAGGGCAGCGGAGTACCCCTTTAAAGGAGCGGAAGGATCCATCACCGGCGGTCGGTTGGAGGCATCATCAAAAAACGTAAGTAAATAATTCTATGTGAAGGGAGGGGGTGTAATTAAGCAGGGGGGAGGGCGTGAAATTAAGGGGGGGGGAGAGAGACTGTGTAATTAAGGGGGGGGGGGGAGGGAGTGAAATTAAGGGGGGGGGGGAACGGGTGTAATTAAGGGGGGGAGGGAGGGGGGTGTAATTAAGGGGGGGGAGGGAGGGGGGTGTAATTAAGGGGGGGGGGGGGGGCTAAACAAAGGGTCCTCCCCGGGTGCCAAATGCTCTAGGTACACCCCTGGTACTGGTATGTGTTTACTGTATAGCACTATTAGGTGTGCACTGCTTGGCATAATGACATGGGCACCTTATGGCGATACCACTTAGGGAACGGTATGGCTTCAGTATATGAGCTCCGCATAGCTGTTCTATTCTGGCACTGTTATGCGTTCCCTGTTTGGCACCATCATGTGTGCAATATCAGCAGTATTCTATAGACACTCTTTGGCGATACTATTTAGGGGATTGTAAAGCCTCATTATTTGAGCTCTACATAGCGACATTTTTCAGTATCCTGTGTTTGCTGTATGGCATTATTAGGCACGTATTCTACGGTATTATAATACGTGCACAGTATGGTACCGTTACGTGGGAGAAAGCTTGGATAGAAAGGGCTGACGCAGGATAAGAATAAGTAATTGGAGAAACGCACGGAGACAACCGTAGGGTACCACAGATCACGACACGGGATCAGCCGAGTGTGAAGATTTTATAGACATATTAATGATAGCTATAGGCGGTATATAAAGACTGATGAGAGAAGACGGCACAGGAACAGCAGACACGAGTGTTAATAACACCGCAGGGGCGCGAGGGGGGTGAGTGCAGGTTAATACGACAATATTGTAGGTTTATTGAGTAAGCAGAGTGCACATGGCGGAATAGCAGAGCTATACTCTGACATTGAAATGTGCGTGGAGGTTACAGGGGGACACAACGAGAAGAAAGCGGCTGAAGACAGGATACGGGGAGCTGGATAGACTATGTAGGATATAGATTAGAAGTAGAGATGAGCGAACTTACAGTAAATTCGATTCGTCACGAACTTCTCGGCTCGGTGGTTGCTGACTTTTCCTGCATAAATTAGTTCAGCTTTCCGGTGCTCCGGTGGGCTGGAAAAGGTGGATACAGTCCTAGGAAAGAGTCTCCTAGGACTGTATCCACCTTTTCCAGCCCACGGGAGCACCGGAAAGCTGAACTAATTTATGCAGGAAAAGTCATCAACTGCCGAGCCGAGAAGTTCATGACGAATCGAATTTACTGTAAGTTCGCTCATCTCTTATTAGAAGGGATATGGAGCATGATGGGCCCTGGGGTTACCACCTGGCGACCCTGTATTTTGGCGACCCTGACGGCATTTTTATATTAAAAATACCGGCAATGCAATGGCCGGTATTTATGCAACCAATCCTCCAACTCCCGGAATGTTGCACCATATACTATACCAGTGTTTCCAAACCAGAGTGCCTCCAGCTGTTGCAAAACTACAACTCCCAGCATGTCCGGACAGCCGTTGGCTGTCCGGGCATGCTAGGAGTTGTAGTTTTGCAACAGCTGGAGGCACCCCTGGTTGGGAAACACTGACCTATACTATATACTACTATATAGTCCAACATGCTGGGAGTTGTAGTTTTCGTTTTGGGGCAGCTGCTGAGCCACAGGCTGTATCAGGGCATGCTGGGAGTTGTAGTTAGTATCAAAAAGTCCCATCAAAACAAAAAATGGTCCTGTTAAAAACTACAGATCGGGGCACAAAAAATGAGCCTAGTAATTCCGCGTATAAGGAGAAATAAAAAAAAGTTATAGGGGTCAGAATAGGACAAAATTTCCCTCTGCATATGTGTATCCTGTGATGTCACGCATATATAATTAATTATGGAAGTTAGCATGGCCGGTATTTTTATTTTTGGAAAGAAAGGTGGCAACAGCTGGAGGCACCCCTGGTTGGGAAACACTGACCTATACTATATACTACTATATAGCCCAACATGTTGGGAGTTGTAGTTTTCGTTTGGGGCAGCTCCAGAGCCACAGGCTGTATCAGGGCATGCTGGGAGTTGTAGTTAGTAACTAACTGCAACCCCCAGAATTTAATTAAAAAATAAAAAGCGATCAAAAAGTCCCATCAAAACAAAAATGGTGCCATTAAAAACTACAGATCGGGGCGCAAAAAATGACCCTCATACATCCCCGTATAAGGGGAAATAAAAAAGTTATAGGGGTCAGAATAGGACAAAATTTCCCCTGCATATGTGTATCCTGTGATGTCACGCATATATAATTAATTATGCAAATTAACATGGCCGGTATTTATTTTTATTTTTTTGAAAGGTGGCGACCCTATTGGGCACAGATTTAGGGGGTGAGAACCCCAGCACCAGTCTGACATGCAGTATGACGTCATGATCCATCTACATAAGAGGATGTAGCAGAGCGGAGTTTGTGATGCGCCAAGATACGCTGTGACACAATCTGTGGTTTTTCCATGGAAAAGATAAATTTACCAGGTTACCATTTGCATAACAGACCGAAAACAGTTAACGACAGACTGAGCTCTGCTACATCTGTATATAAACATAGCAAAGGCATGCCGTGGAGCGAGCGGAGGGCGCTCACGAGGCTTTTATTAACTTACTGGTGATGGATGAGATGAAAACATGGAGATTATATTGTGTTATTACCAGGAAGCTAGAAGGGTGTAGTGCGGCGAGGAATAGCAGAGTGTAGTGCGGCGAGGAATAGCAGAGTGTAGCCATGTTAGATCATTTCAAACTAGAACTGGGCACTAGTGTAGGAATGGCATACCTAGGGTTTATTATGGCGTTGGACAGTCCTGTTCTGCAGGGTTTAGTGATACTACGGAATAGCAGAGGGTAGATATAGCAGAGCCAGAGTACAGGAGAGGAAGGATGTAGTGATTTACAATTGTGTATTAGGAATCCTATTATCCTAGAATATGAATGGAAGTCATCGCTGTCATGGTCAGCTCGGTACAGCAGGGTGGACACTGCGGAATAGCAGAGCAGTCATAGTGGAATTAAGGCTGCGTTCACACCACGTTTTTGCAATACAGTTCCCGGATCAGGTTTTTGATGAAAAACTGATTCCTCAAAACCTGACTAAGGCTGGTTTCACACCACGTTTTGTTAAATACGCTTCCCGTATACGGCTGGGAGGAGGGGTGGGCGGGGCTTAATCGCGGCGCCCGGACTCAGCCGTATTTGGGAACCGTATTTAATGTATGTCTATGAGCCGACCGGAGTGAACCGCAGCCTTCGGTCGGCTTCGTCTTCGGCCGTATGCGGTTTCCCGACCACAGGCAGAAATGTGGTCGACCGTGTTTTTGCCTACGGTCAGGAAACCGCATACGGCCGAAAACGAAGCCGACTGAAGGCTGCGGTTCACTCCGGTCGGCTCTTAGACATACATTAAATACGGTTCCCGAATACGGCTGGGTGCGGGCGCCGTGATTAAGCCCCGCCCACCCCTCCTCCCAGCCGTATACGGGAACCGTATTTAACAAAACGTGGTGTGAACCCAGCCTAAACTGTATCAAAAAGTGTGTACAAATTTCAACCCGTATACAGTTAAAAACCGTATACGGTTTGAAAAAATGATGTCCGGTTGCATCCGTTTTTTAAGAAAAAAAACGTATACGTTTTTAACTTTTCACTCCATTTTGAATAAAGTTTCCATTGTTTGATTGAAATTCCAAGAATAAAAACTGTGCAAAGTCAAAAACCTATGGTGAAAACTGAATGGAACTGTACGCACATACGGGTCTGTACGGTTCCCATTGACTCCCATATTAAAAAAAAAAAAACGTATGCGGTTGCTGTACGGTTGTTAAACCGGAGTCAAAACCGTGGTTGACCACGTTTTTGTCTCTGGTTTAAAAACCGTACTGCAACCACATACGTTTTTTTTTTTTAACATGGACGTCAATGGGAAACGCACATGTATATGGTTTTTACTTTGCACAGTTTTTTTTCTTTTAAATTTCAATCAAACAAGTGAAACTTTATTCATAATGGAGTGAAAAATTAAAAACGTTCACGTTTTTTTTCTTAAAAACTGATGCAACCGGACATCATTTATTAAATCGTATACAGATTTTAACTCTATATGGGTTAAAATTTGTACACACGTTTTGATACAGTTTAGTCCGGTTTTGAGGAATCCGTTTTCCATCAAAAATCTGATACGGGAACTGTATTGCGAAAACGTGGTGTGAATACAGCCCAGGATGTAGTGCAGTGGTCTTCAACCTGCGGACCTCCAGATGTTGCAAAAATACAACTCCCAGCATGCTCGGAGACCACTGATGTAGTGATTTATCATTGTGAATGTGTGAAGCAAGAAAAAAAGGGCATAATGCGGATAACTGTGGAGCTATGGGGTCTGGTAAGGAATAGCAGAGCGGATGTCGTGATTTATCATTGGGACTCGGTGCAAGAATTGGTAGCAATGGATCACAATGTGGCGAGGGTCATTACACTGCAACACGGAATAGCTGGGGCCAGTTATGGCTGAGTTAAGTGACGGCAGTGAAAGAATGGCGATAGGTTGGGCTGTATTTGTGTGCGGAATAGCAGAGTCGTACAGTTATAGCGGAGTTAAAAAAACGAAATAAAAGATATAGCGTGAAGAGAGGGGGGATAAGTGCAGCCATTGACATTGGAACAGCAGAGCGTAGTTATAGCCGAGTGCATTGACAAGGCTGGGTCCTCACACTAGGTCAGTACGGCTCTACAGCTGTTGTAAAACTACAACTCCCATTATGCACTGACTGCCTGAAGATAGTTATAGCTGAGCTGGACTGGGCCAGTGCATTGACAACAAAGGGGGTGTCATCCCACTAGGTCAATGTTCCCCAACCTGCTGCCGAACTACAACTCCCATCATGCCATGACTGCCTGAAGATAGTTATAGCCGAGATGGATTGTGCTAGAGCATTGACAAGGCTGACACTACAACCAGGGGGTCATCGCACTAGGTCAGTGTCACCCAACCTGCTGCATAACTACAACTCCCATCGTGCCCTAACAACATGAATATACTTATAGCGGAGTTGGACTGTGCCAGTGCTGACACTACAACCAGGGGGGTCAACACACCGGGTTAGTGCTGTTGCATAACTACAACTCCCATCATGCCCTGACAGCCTGAGTGTAGTTATAGCTGAGTTGGACTGTGACAAAGCCGACGCTACAACAAGGGGTCAACACCCTAGGTTAGTGCTGTTGCATAACTACAACTCCCATCATGCCCTGACAGCCTGAAGATACTTATAGCTGAGTTGGACTGTGACAAAGCCTAGGTTAGTGCTGTTGCAGAACTACAACTCCCATCATGCCCTGACAGCCTGAAGATTATAGCTGAGTTGGACTGTGACAAAGCCGACACTACAACACGGGGTCAACACCCTAGGTTAGTGCTGTTGCATAACTACAACTCCCATCATGCCCTAACAATATGAAGATACTTATAGCTAAGTTGGACTGTGCCAGTGCTGACACTACAATCAGGGGGGGGTCAACACACCGGGTTAGTGCTGTTGCATAACCACAACTCCCATCATGCCCTGACAGTCTGAGTGTAGTTCTAGCTGAGTTGGACTGTGACAAAGCCGACACTACAACCAGGGGGTCATCCCACTAGGTCAGTGTCTCCATAACCTCTTACAGAACTACAACTCCCATCATGCCCTGACAGCCTAAAGATACTTATAGCTGAGTTGGACTGTGACAAAGCCTAGGTTAGTGCTGTTGCATAACTACAACCCCCATCATGTCCTGACCGAGTGTAGTTATATCTGAGTTAGATAGTGACAAGGCTCACACTAAAACCAGGGGGGGGGGGTCAGTGTCCCCCTTAACCTGTAGTAAAACTACAACAGCTGTCAGGGCATGATGGGAGTTGTAGTTTTGCAACAGCTGGAGAGCCACAGGTTGTGGGGAGACCCTGCATTAGATGATGGATACACAGCAGTGCCCAATGCATATCCACCAAGGCAGCAATACCTCTAGGACAGTGGTCTCAAACTGTGGCCCTCCAGAGGTTGCAAAACTACAACTCCCAGCATGCCCGGACAGCCAACAGCTGTCCGGGCATGCTGGGAGTTGTAGTTTTGCAACCTCTGGAGGGCCACTGTTTGAGACCCCTGCTCTAGGACTAGGAAATAACCTCTAGGACTGACAGCAATGATTGGTGCCCCCCCACCACCCAAGTTTATGGACCCCCCCCATAAGAAGCCAGTTGTCTCTGCACTCACCTTGCAGGGTAGATTGTCAGCTCCTGTGGTTCCCCTGCAGTGTCTGGGAGTCTCCCTCTGCTCTGTCACTGCAGTGTCTCTGTGTATGTGTCTTGTCTGTCTCTCCTCCCTCTGTCCATGACGTTCCTCCATCTCTCCACCCTCTTCTCTCCACCCTCTTCTCTTCTCCTGGCACAGATCAGCCCCCCAGCACCCCCCTGATGATGCCCCATTGCCCCCACCTTGCAGGAGCTGACCCCTATGTTGCTGCCCACCCCCCTTTGCATTAGTTTTCACTCCTCTCTATATATCCCTCTCATCCCCAGACATCCCCCATCACTCCTCCTCCTGTTTACCTCCATTCTCCTCTCCCTCCCTCCTGCATGTCTTATGTCTTATCACCCCCCCCTGCCCTTTCTCCTCTCCACCTGATCCCTATCACCTGGGTTCTCATTGCAGTGTATACAGCTACTTGTCCACGCTGGGAGTTGTAGTAGAAAACGAATACAGTCCTTGAGTCTTTACTTTTTTTTAAGTTATATCGGTTTCTGGGAAAGCTGGGTGAAGAGCAGTAAGGCGGATAAGTAAGATCCGAGGAGGGGGTTGGGTCACCCTGCTTTACCATATTCCTAAAAGGCAAACCTGCCCAGTTATGTAATGATAAGTTGTCCGGTGCTCATGATTAGGCAAATTTGCCACTCAGGATCCTGGGAAAGCTTGGAAATGACTAATACAGTGGCTACTGCAGATCCTAGAGCAGTGGTCTTCAACCTGCGGACCTCCAGATGTTGCAAAACTACAACTCCCAGCATGCCCGGACAGCCGTTGGCTGTCCGGGCATGCTGGGAGTTGTAGTTTTGCAACATCTGGAGGTCCGCAGGTTGGAGACCACTGTTCTAGAGTGTTGTCACCTTCCTTCACAATATTCCTGAAAGGCAAATCTGCCCAGTTATGTAATGATAAGTTGTCCGGTGCTCATGATTAGGCAAATTTGCCACTCAGGATCCTGGGAAAGCTTGGAAATTACTAATATGGTGGCTACGGCAGATCCTAGAGTGTTGTCACCTTCCTTCACAATATTCCTGAAAGGCAAACCTGCCCAGTTATGTAATGATATGTTGGCCGATGCTGATGATTAAGCAAATATATTTCCCTGTATGCCATTCAGAATACAGGGAAAGCTGAATAATGGTTAATTGGCTGCCAATGCAGATCCTAGGAGGTTGTTGGCCATCTATGCCATATACCTGAAGGGCAAATCTGCTTAGATATGTATTGATAAGTTGCCTGGTGCTCATGATTAAGCAAATTTGCCACTCAGGATCCTGGGAAAGCTTGGAAATGACTAATATGGTGGCTACGGCAGATCCTAGAGTGTTGTCACCTTCCTTCACAATATTCCTGAAAGGCAAACCTGCCCAGTTATGTAATGATATGTTGGCCGATGCTGATGATTAAGCAAATATATTTCCCTGTATGCCATTCAGAATACAGGGAAAGCTGAATAATGGTTAATTGGCTGCCAATGCAGATCCTAGGAGGTTGTTGGCCATCTATGCCATATGCCTGAAGGGCAAATCTGCTTAGATTTGTAATGATAAGTTGTCCGGTGCTCATGATTAAACAAATTTGCCACTCAGGATCCTGGGAAAGCTTGGTAATAACTAATATGGTGGCTACGGCAGATCCTGGAGTGTTGTCACCTTCCTTCACAATATTCCTGAAAGGCAAATCTGCCCAATTATGTAATGATATGTTGGCCGATGCTGATGATTAAGCAAATATATTTCCCTCTATGCCATTCAGCATACAGGGAAAGCTGAATAATGGTTAATAGGCTGCCATGGCAGATACTAAGAGGTTGTTGGCCATCTATGCCATATGCCTGAAGGTCAAATCTGCTTAGATATGTAATGATATGTTTCCCGGTGCTCATGTTTAAGCAAATTTGCTATTCAGGTTTCTGGAAAAGCTGGGTAATTGCTAATATGGCCACTACAGCAACTTCTAGTCGGTTGTCACCCATCTATGCCATATTTCTGAAGGGCAATGTACTTCTGCTCAGTTATGTACTGATATGTTGCCTGGTTTTTATGGTTAACCAAATGTGCCATTTCAGGATTCTGGGAAAGCTGAGTAATAGTTAATATGGCTGCTATGGCAGATCCTAGGAGGTTGTCAGCCACCTCTGCCATAACCCTAAAGGGCAAATCTGTCTAGTTATGTAATCATATGTTGCCTGATTCTGTGTGGTGAAATGATTAAGCCATTTAGGGTTCTGGTAAAGCTGGGTAATGCCCAGTGCGGCCACCATGACAGCTTTTAGGGGGTTATCACCCACTTATGCTATATCCCTGAAGGACAAATTTGTCAAGTTATGTGGTGATTTGTTGCTGGATACTGTTAGGCAATAAGATTAAGCCATTCAGGATTCTAGGAAAGCTGAGTGATAACTGATGTAGCTGCTACGGTAGCTCCTAGGGGGTTGTTACTCACCTTTGCTATATTTTTGAAGGCCAGATCTGACTAGTTATGCACTGATATTTTGTCTGCTTCTCATGATTAAGCTAATCTACCATTCAGGGTTCTGGAAAAGCTGAGTGGCAACCTCTGTGGTTGCTGTATTGGGTGGCAATCCCATATTTGTTGTATTGTACATAGTAATACATTGGGTTGTATATAAGGAAGACGTGGCTTTAAAAAATTGCACAACTTATGTAGTAAGCACTGATACAGCTTTTCTTGACTCCTGATCGGCAAGTCTGCTATGTTCACACCTGTGCTGTTTATTCAGTTGATCTTCATTAAAGCAGAACAGCAAAAATAAAATAAAATAAAATAAACACCAGCAACAGGGTGTCCCGCATTTTACTGGCGAAAATAGTGTATGGGAAAGCTGGGACTGCTGAGAGTCTGCTACAATGTATAAGTGCAGCTAAGTGATGCTATATAGGAAAGGCGGGGGTTAAAAATTAGTCACACGATTTGCTTAAGCGCCGATCCAGCTTTTCCAGCCACTTTGTCAAATACGATTTGCGCCCTGTACCTAGAACTGCCTTAAAATAATGTGGGAAAGCTGGGTCCCCTTATAGTCTGCTACAATGTGTCAGTGCAGACAAAATGTACCAGTCCGGTCAGCTCACAAAGGATTGTCTACACTGGATACAACTGTAACAGACCCTCAGCTTTGAGAGTGTTAGGGTTTGCTTCGCACTACCAAATTGCAAAGTGGAATCCGGGACTTCTGTGGTGACCACGGCTGCGGTGCCACTAATGGTGAGAGTGTAAGATAAAGTTCGTGATGCCAGGACACTGTTAACCTCCACAGTCTGAGGATGAGATAGCTTCTCCTGGGCCAGACGCGGGGTAATGAATACACCGATGCAAGGTTACAGATAACTAATTCCGCCTCAAATTAAAACCCATAGACTTCTATGGGATTCCGCACACCCATTCACACTTCTGAATTTCCGCAAGCGGAAATTCAGAAGTGTGAATGGGTATGCGGAATCCCATAAAAGTCTACGGGCTTTAAAGGGGTACCCTGGTGGAAAACAATTTTTTTTAAATCAACTGGTGCCAGACAGTTAAACAGATTTGTAAATTACTTCTATAAAAAAAAAAATCTTAATCCTTCCAGTACTTATCAGCTGCTGTATGCTTCACAGGAAGTTGAAAGTTCTTTTCAGTCTGACCACAGTGCTCTCTGCTGACACCTCTGTCCAAGTCAGGAACTGTCCAGAGTAGGAGCAAATCCCCATAGCAAACCTCTCCTGCTCTGGACAGTTCCTGTTATGGACAGAGGTGTCAGCAGAGAGAGCACTGTGGTCAGACTGGAAAGAACTACACAACTTCCTCTAGAGCATACAGTTGCTGATAAGTACTGGAAGGATTAAGATTTTTTAATAGAAGTAATTTACAAATCTGTTTAACTTTCTGGCACCAGTTGATTTAAAAAATAAAATAAAATTGTTTTCCACCGGAGTACCCCTTAACCCCTTAAGGACTCAGGGTTTTTCCATTTTTGCACTTTCGTTTTTTCCTCCTTACCTTTTAAAAATCATAACCCTTTCAATTTTCCACCTAAAAATCCATATTATGGCTTATTTTTTGCGTCGCCAATTCTACTTTGCAGTGACATTAGTCATTTTACCCAAAAATGCACGGCGAAATGGAAAAAAAAATCATTGTGCAACAAAATCGAAAAAAAAAAACGCCATTTTGTAACTTTTGGGGGCTTCCGTTTCTATGCAGTCCATATTTCGGTAAAAATGACACCTTATCATTATTCTGTAGGTCCATACGGTTAAAATGATCCCCTACTTATATAGGTGATTTTGTCGCACTTCTGGAAAAAAATCATAACTACATGCAGGAAAATGTATACGTTTAAAAATGTCATCTTCTGACCCCTATAACTTTTTTATTTTTCCACGTACGGGGCGGTATGAGGGATAATTTTTTGCGCCGTGATCTGAAGTTTTTATCGGTATGATTTCTGTTTTGATCGGACTTTTTGATCACTTTTTATTCATTTTTAATGGTATAAAAAGTGACCAAAATACGCTTTTTTGGACTTTGGAATTTTTTTGCGCGTACGCCATTGACCGTGCGGTTTAATTAATGATATATTTTTATAGTTCGGACATTTACGCACGCGGCGATACCACATATGTTTATTTTTATTTTTATTTACACTGTTTTATTTTTTTTTATGGGAAAAAGGGGGTGATTCAAACTTTTATTAGGGAAGGGGTTAAATGACCTTTATTAACACTTTTTTTTAACTTTTTTTTGCAGTGTTATAGGTCCCATAGGGACCTATAACACTGCACACACTGATCTCTCCTATAGGGACCTATAACACTGCACACACTGATCTCTTATACTGATCATTATTATCCCATAGGGACCTATAACACTGCACACACTGATCTCTTATACTGATCATTATTATCCCATAGGGACCTATAACACTGCACACACTGATCTCTTATACTGATCATTATTATCCCATAGGGACCTATTACACTGCACACACTGATCTCTCCCATAGGGACCTATAACACTGCACACACTGATCTCTTACACTGATCATTATTATCCCATAGGGACCTATAACACTGCACACACTGATCTCTTATACTGATCATTATTATCCCATAGGGACCTATAACACTGCACACACTGATCTCTTATACTGATCATTGTTATCCCATAGGGACCTATAACACTGCACACACTGATCTCTTATACTGATCATTATTATCCCATAGGGACCTATAACACTGCACACACTGATCTCTTATACTGATCATTGTTATCCCATAGGGACCTATAACACTGCACACACTGATCTCTTATACTGATCATTATTATCCCATAGGGACCTATAACACTGCACACACTGATCTCTTATACTGATCATTATTATCCCATAGGGACCTATAACACTGCACACACTGATCTCTTATACTGATCATTGTTATCCCATAGGGACCTATAACACTGCACACACTGATCTCTTATACTGATCATTATTATCCCATAGGGACCTATAACACTGCACACACTGATCTCTTATACTGATCATTATTATCCCATAGGGACCTATAACACTGCACACACTGATCTCTTATACTGATCATTGTTATCCCATAGGGACCTATAACACTGCACACACTGATCTCTTATACTGATCATTATTATCCCATAGGGACCTATAACACTGCACACACTGATCTCTTATACTGATCATTATTATCCCATAGGGACCTATAACACTGCACACACTGATCTCTTATACTGATCATTGTTATCCCATAGGGACCTATAACACTGCACACACTGATCTCTTATACTGATCATTATTATCCCATAGGGACCTATAACACTGCACACACTGATCTCTTATACTGATCATTATTATCCCATAGGGACCTATAACACTGCACACACTGATCTCTTATACTGATCATTGTTATCCTATAGGGACCTATAACACTGCACACACTGATCTCTCATCCTGATCACAGGCGTGCATTAACACGCCAGTGATCAGCGTTATCGGCGCTTGACTGCTCCTGCCTGGATCTCAGGCACGGAGCAGTCATTCGCTGATCGGACACCGAGGAGGCAGGCAAGGGCCCTCCCGGTGTCCTGTAAGCTGTTCGGGACGCCGCGATTTCACCGCGGGGGTCCCGAACAGCCCGACTGACTACGTCCTGCGTCGTTAAGGGGTTAAGGACCAATTTTATTTTTGCGTTTTCGGATTTTCCTCCTCGCCTTCTAAAATCCATAACTCCTTTATATGTCCTTCTACAGACCCATATAAGGGCTTGTTTTTTGCACGACCAATTGTATTTTGTAATGAAACCTCTCATTTTACCATAAAATGTACGGTGAACCCAAAAATTATTTTTTAGGGAGGAAATTTAAATGAAAACCATAATTTTGCACATTTTGGAGGGTTTTGTTTTCACGCTGTACACTTTACGGTAAAAATGAGATGTGTTCTTTATTCTGTGGGTCAATACGATTAAAGTGATACCCATGGCGAGAGACTTTTATATTTTTTGTACCGCTTAAAAAAAAATCTAAAACTTTTTTTTATCAATACCACATTTGCATATAAAAAACTTTTAGATAATTTTTTATAAAAAAAAATTTGGAATAAAATGGGACAGAAAAGTAGCATTTTTGGACTTTTTAAATTTTTTTTCACATTCACGCCGTTCACCGTACGGGATCATTAACATTATATTTTGATAGTTCGGACATTTACGCACGCGGCGATACCTAATATATATATTTTTTTTTAAATTAAAAATTACGCTTTTTGGGGGCAAAATGGGAAAAACTGACAATTCTCATTTTTATTGGGGGATGGGATCTTTTTTTTTACTTTTTATTTTTACATTTTTCAACTCTTTTTTTTTTTTTACACTTTTTATGTCCCCAGAGAGGACTATCTATAGCAGTGGTCTTCAAACTGTGGCCCTCCAGATGTTACAAAACTACAATACCCAGCATACCCGGACAGCCGTTGGCTGTCCGGGCATGCTGGGAGTTGTAGTTTTGCAACATCTGGAGGGCCACAGTTTGAAGACCGCTGATCTATAGCAATCCTTGGATTGCTAATACTGTTCAGTGCTATGTATAGGACACAGCACTGATCAGTATTATCGGTCATCTTCTGCTCTGGTCTGCTCGATCTCAGACCAGAGCAGGAGACGCCGGGAGATGGACGGAGGCAGGTGAGGGGACCTCCGTCTGCCATTACAGATGATCAGATCGCCGCGGCAGCGCTATGGCGATCCGATCATCAATTTTAACATGCGCATTGCCGCAGATGCCGTGATCTGTACTGATCACGGCATCTGAGGGGTTAATGGCAGATAGCAGCCGGAACCTGCCGTGTAGGACGCGAGCACTGCTCCGATGCTCGCGGTCATACACAGGACGTAAATGTACGAGCTGGTGCGCGAAATATCACCAAACCAGGATGTACATTTACATCCGTGGCTGTTAAGGTGTTAATTTAAGGTGAAATTCCGCAAGCGGAAATTTTGCCGTTTGAATAGACCCTTAGACTGAACTTCAGCTCTTCACTAGACTGAATTCTCCTCCTCCCCACCCCCCTACACTAGATAAGGGCTAGGTTGGGGAGTTCCCCACTGGGCCGTCAGGGTCACCTGATCACTCTGCCACAATTCCTTAAATGGGCACTGTCATGAAATCAAAAATTGATATGTTGTAGTACTTAAGTACTACAACATATCTCTAATATACTTTCATTAAAAAAAAGTGATTTTAAACCAGTTTAAAATCACTTTTATATTCGGCCACTAGGGGTCGCACTCCTAGTGGCCGAATGCATTTTGCAGTGACGTCACTACAGAATTTCGACTGGCAAAGAGTCGAAATTCAGTCACTGCGGGGCTCGCTCCCACCTGTCAATCAGACATGCGGGAGCGAGCGCTTTGCAGGAAGTGGATGCGCGCATGTTCCCGGAACAAGGTAAAGTATTATATTTGGGTTTGAGTGTTCACCTATACAGTATGCCTCCAGTTTCTCCACTACAACTCCCAGCATGCCCTAACAGCCAATTGATGTCAGGGCAAGCTGGAAGTTGTAGTGGGGAAACAGCTGGAGGGACACTGAATAGGTGAACTAAGGGGGGTGGGGAGGGGGAGCGGGTTGAGCGGCGGGGCCGGGGGGGTTGCGGGCTGCTGTCACTGTTCTTTTGCCGGGGGGCTGCTGTGACTGTTCTTCTGCCGGGGAGTGGGTTGAGTGGCGCGATGGGGCCGGGGGGGGGGGGGGGGGGTTGCGGGCTGCGCGGCGGGGAGCGGTATGTGCGGCCATCACAGATCCGGTGTTCACCTATACAGTGTGCCTCCAGTTGTTTCCCCACTACAATTCCCAGCATGCCCTGACAGCTAATAGATGTCAGGGCAAGCTGGGAGTTGCAGTGGGGAAACAGCTGGAGGCGCCCTGTATAGGTGAACTACGGGCGGAAGTGTCGGCCCCAGCAGGCATCAGTGACGTGGTGCCTGCTGGGGAAGTCTGCCTGGTAAGTGAGCACACTGCCAGGCAGACAAAAAGCATTTTTAATATGTAAAAAAAAAATGTAAAGGCAGGGAGGGGGTTAGGGATAGATGGGTAATAGGCAGGGACAGAAAAAAAAATAGGATGGTGGGAGCTACCCTTTAAAGGTACAGAGCATATATTAATACATAACATAACAGAACTACAGTGTATCACAGTATAACAGATCAGATAATGGAGTAGTGGGCTCAACATATAGACAGCACAGACCCCACTTCATTGGGAAACACAGAGTATCAGGGATGTGGAAATTGTATCGCCCGACATCTGGGACATGTAGTTCCGGGCGCCGGGCAGGTGAATTCTTCAGGCATTTAGCCCCGCTTCGGGCAAGCAGGGCTAAATACCTGAGGAATTCACATATAACGGGCAGGGCTGGTTTTAGTGCACTAACCAGATTTGCACATTTTTGGTCACTTCAAACACCATAAAAAAATATCTTAAAAGCAATTGAAAAGTCCCATCAAAACAAAAATGGTACCGATTAAAACCACAAATCACAGCGCAAAAAATGACCCTCATACATCCCCATATACAGAAAAATAAGAGTTATAGGGATCAGAATAGTACAATTTTATATTTTTGTATAGTTCCCCCACATTAGGTTGGCAGCTTAGTTCCCCCACATTAGGTTGGCAGCATAGTTCCCCCACATTAGGTTGGCAGTATAGGTCCCCCCACATTCAGTTGGCAGTATTGGTCCCCCCACATTAGGTGCAGTATAGTTCCTACACATTATGGTTGGCAGCATAGTTCCCCCCACATTAGGCTGGCAGTATAGTTCCCCCACATTAGGTTGGCAATATAGTTCCCCCACATTAGGTTGGCAGTATAGTTCCCCCACATTAGGTTGGCAGTATAGTTCCCCCACATTAGGTTGGCATTATAGTTCCCCCCACGTTAGGTTGGCAGTATAGTTCCCCCACATTAGGTTGGCAGTATAGTTCCCCCCACATTAGGTTGGCAGTATAGTTCCCCCACATTAGGTTGGCAGTATAGGTCCCCCCACATTCGGTTGGCAGTATAGGTCCCCCCACATTAGGTGCAGTATAGTTCCCCCCACATTAGGTTGTAGTTCCCCCCACAGTAGGTTGGCAGTATAAGTCCCCCCCACATTAGGTTGGCAGTATAGTTCCCTCACATTATGTTATAGTTCCCCCACATTAGGTTGTAGTTTCCCCACATTAGGTTGGCAGTAGAGTTCCCCCACATTAGGTAGGCAGTATAGTTCCCCCACATTAGGTTGGCAGTATAGTTCCCCCACATTAGGTTGGCAGTATAGTTCCCCCACATTAGGTGCAATATAGTTCCCCCACATTAGGTGTGCAGTATAGTTCCCCCACATTAGGTGCAGTATAGTTCCCCACATTAGGTGCAGTATAGTTCCCCACATTAGGTGCAGTATAAGTCCCCCCACATTAGGTTGGCAGTATAGTTCCCCACATTAGGTGCAGTATAAGTTCCCTCACATTAGGTGCAGTATAGTTCCCCCACATTAGGTTGGCAGTATAGTTCCCCCACATTAGGTTGGCAGTATAGGTCCCCCCACATTCAGTTGGCAGTATAGGTCCCCCCACATTAGGTGCAGTATAGTTCCCCCACATTATGGTTGGCAGTATAGTTCCCCCCATATTAGGCTGGTGGTATAGTTCCCCCACATTAGGTTGGCAATATAGTTCCCCCACATCAGGTTGGCAGTATAGTTCCCCCACATTAGGTTGGCAGTATAGTTCCCCCACATTAGGTTGGCATTATAGTTCCCCCCACGTTAGGTTGGCAGTATAGTTCCCCCACATTAGGTTGGCAGTATAGTTCCCCCCACATTAGGTTGGCAGTATAGGTCCCCCCACATTAGGTTGGCAGTATAGGTCCCCCCACATTCGGTTGGCAGTATAGGTCCCCCCACATTAGGTGCAGTATAGTTCCCCCCACATTAGGTTGTAGTTCCCCCCCACAGTAGGTTGGCAGTATAAGTCCCCCCACATTAGGTTGGCAATATAGTTCCCCCACATTATGTTATAGTTCCCCCACATTAGGTTGTAGTTCCCCCACATTAGGTTGGCAGTATAGTTCCCCCACATTAGGTAGGCAGTATAGTTCCCCCACATTAGGTTGGCAGTATAGTTCCCCCACATTAGGTTGGCAGTATAGTTCCCCCACATTAGGTGCAATATAGTTCCCCCACATTAGGTTGGCAGTATAGTTCCCCACATTAGGTGCAGTATAGTTCCCCCATATTAGGTTGGCAGTATAGTTCCCCCACATTAGGTGCAGTATAGTTCCCCACATTAGGTGCAGTATAAGTCCCCCCACATTAGGTTGGCAGTATAGTTCCCCACATTAGGTGCAGTATAAGTTCCCTCACATTAGGTGCAGTATAGTTCCCCCACATTAGGTGCAGTATAGTTTCCCCACATTAGGTGCAGTATAGTTCCCCACTTTAGGTTGGCAGTATAGTTCCCCACATTAGCTGCAGTATAGTTGCCCCACATTAGGTTGGCAGTATAGTTCCCCCACATTAGGTGCAGTGTAGTTCCCCCAGATTAGGTTGGCAGTATAGTGCCCCATATTCGGTTGGCAGTATAGTTCCCCCACATTAGGTGCAGTATAGTTCCCCACATTAGGTGCTGTATAAGTCCCCCCACCTTAGGTTGGCAGTATAGTTCCCCCACCTTAGGTTGGCAGTATAGTTCCCCCACATTAGGTGCAGTATAGTTCCCCACATTAGGTGCAGTATAAGTCCCCCCACATTAGGTTATCAGTATAGTTCCCCACATTAGGTGCAGTATAGTTCCCCCACATTAGGTGCAGTATAGTTCCCCACATTAGGTGCAGTATAGTTCCCCACATTAGGTGCAGTATAGTTCCCCCACATTAGGTGCAGTATAGTTCCCCACATTAAGTGCAGAATAGTTCCCCACATTAGGTGCAGTATAGTTCCCCACATTAGGTGCAGTGTAGTTCCCCCACATTAGGTGCAGTTTAGTTCCCCACATTAGGTGCAATACAGTTCCCCCACAGACATACAGCCTTCAACCATATACAGTGTATGGCTGGAGGCTGTATGTTTATGTACTGCCCCACTTCAGTGCTCCGACCACTGCTCCTCTGGTCTGGGGTCACAATCTACTGCTATGGCCTATAGGTCAGTGGCGGACCCCCACTGAGCAGCCTGCAGGGCAGAGGGCCCCCTGGGGGATGGGGGCCCTGGGCAATTGCCCGGTTTGCCCCGCCTTATAGCCGGCCCGGATAACAGGACCCCGTCACAATGCTGCAGCCTATAGCAAGCCACGCAGGACGTCACTCATCACGCCCACCTCCGTCAGGACCGGAGGATGCGGTCCAGCAACATAAACAAACGCTGAGCCCCTGAGCCTGCCCGAGCGCACATGAGGACAGGTAATAGCAGGGGATGGGAGCTGGGTTTGGTGAATGATGTGGCACAGGAGGTGAGGGGGTGAAAAATAAGGGCACAGGAGGGGGGGTCTGAAAAATAAAGGCACAGGAGGGGACGGAGGGGGCTGGAAAATAATGGCACAGAAGGGGAGGGGGGCTGAAAAATTATGGCGCAGGAGGGGAGGGTGGGCTGAAAAATAATTGCACAGGAGGAGAGGGGGGCAGAAAAAAAATGGCACAGGTGGGGGGGCTGAAGAATAATGGCACAGGAGGGGGGGCTGAAAAAATAAAGGCACAGGAAGGGGGGCTGAAAAATAAAGGCACAGGTGGGGGGGGGGGGGGGGGGCCTGAAAGATAATGGCACAGGAGGGGAGGGGGGGGTGAAAAATAATGGCACAGGAGGGGGGGCTGAAAAATAATGGCACAGGAGGGGGGTGCTGAAATATAATGGTACAGGAGGGGGGCTGAAAAATAATAGCACAGGAGGGGGGGGCTGAAAAATAATGGCACAGGAGGGGGGGGTGCTGAAATATAATGGTACAGGAGGGGGGCTGAAAAATAATAGCACAGGAGGGGGGGGGCTGAAAAATTATGGCACAGGAGGGGGTGCTGAAAAATAATGGCACAGGAGGGGGGGGGGGGGCTGAAAAATAATGGCACCGGGGGCTGAAAAATAATGGCACAGGAGGGTAGGGGGGGTTAAAAAATAATGGCATGGGGGTCTGAAATATAATGGCACAGGAGTTGAGGGGGGGCTGAAAAATAATGGCACAGAAGGGTAGGGAGGGGCTGAAAAATAATGGCACAGGAGGGGAGGGAGGGGGTGAAAAATAATGGCACAGGAGGGGAGGGAGGGGCTGAAAAATAATGGCACAGAAGGGGAGGGAGGGGCTGAAAAATAATGGCACAGGAGGGGAGGGGGGGGGTTGCAAAATAATGGCACAGGAGGGGAGGGAGGGGCTGAAAAATAATGGCACAGAAGGGGAGGGGGGGGGTTGCAAAATAATGGCACAGGAG
The DNA here is from genome assembly GCF_029499605.1 of Hyla sarda. Taxonomy (NCBI): domain Eukaryota; kingdom Metazoa; phylum Chordata; class Amphibia; order Anura; family Hylidae; genus Hyla; species Hyla sarda. The sequence goes on along the minus strand of NC_079197.1, from coordinate 167,342,511 downwards.
GGGGGGCTGAAAAATAATGGAACTAACTCCATTTTAACTGGGCTGGGGGGTGGTCGCATGCTCATTTATTATTAAATAACAGCATAAATAACCGCTTAACAGCTGCATTGCAGTTAACATTTACATCCTATAAATGTAAATTGACCTACAGCTACAGCCGAATGCCTGCCGCCATATTCCCGGCAGGCATCTGTGCCATCGGCCCGTTATCCTCCCAATCATCACTCTCCAGGCCACTAAGGAGCCCGTGTACCCCTACACAGTGCTCCGACCACCACCAAGGAGGAACAATACTTGTTCAGGCCATCCTGCAGGCCCGACAAAAATATGTCCAGCCCAATCTCATTAAGGTGGACCCCATCCGGTATCATAAACCGCCTGTTGTCACCCTCCAGCTCCCGGTGACGAATGCACAAACCAAGCCATTCTGGAATTTACCAAACGGCGAGAACGCTCAATGGCATTGGCATTAAGAGCATCCTTCCAGGAGACCCGTTGCTCTATCTCTGACCAAACCAGCACAAGCACCGAAAAGAAACCCAAAAGCCGTTCCACATCAGCTTTCATCACAGTAATCAGTTCCGGATCCCGGGAATTACAAAGGTCCACACCAGATTGGACTGTCCTGGCAATGAACCCGCTGCCATCGCATACCTGGAATACCTCGCCAATGTGCAGCGACATTACCACAGACCAAGGACCTAACACCGGGCCGCCAATCCGCCCTCTGCGCTGCCCAGTGGAAGTAGGAATGACCCAGAAAGAACACCGTGACCCTTGGGGATCTGCAAAATAAATCAGATTAAAGCAATAACTCTGGACGTACATAACCCGCATAGCAGTCCGAACACCAGCGCCCAATGCGCTGTATAGTAGCCACTGAGAGGCCCGCCCATAAAGCCTCGGTCGCAGCACCAATACGGAATGACACCAGGACACCTACTAACCCCAAGCAATGCTTCAACACAGCCTGGAATCGAAAACGCGTCAAAGGCGAACCATCTGCATGCGTGAAAAAATGTGCCCCAGACCCTCTAACCGATAAAAAGTCCATATCACCCCGAACCCTCACCCAGGCTCCTTGTCCCACCTCATACGTATTATATCGCCTGATGCGCAGCTGCAAAACACCATTCGAACACACCACATCCTCCCACAAGAAACCCCCAGCACCGTTTTTGGATGCCGGAACCAACTCACCAATACGCAGCGCACCAAAAAACAACGCAAAAAGAAGCAGAATACAAAACTGACTCATAAGCTGAAGAACAGCACCGGCCAGTGGCCTGCAAGAGCAACACCAACAAAGAATAGGAAACCGGTCTGTGGGTTCCCCGCCGAACATGAGTACGCTGCCAACCCTTCAATGCCTGTTGGACCAAAAACCATTTAGTAACATCTTCCCACCCCAACAATTTGAAATGAAAGCTCACTCCAGCCAAGTGCCGCCGCACAACCACAACAGAGACATTAGCATTGTGCAAAGACAGCAAATAATCAACCGTAACAGACAAACGGTCACCCAAACTCTCAGCCACATCACGCCCCGCAATCACCGAACACCATTCAGTCCACGCCTCACCATGTCCGGCACAGGTGGCAGCCGCCACCGAAGACTCTATCAGAGGCATCAGGTGTCAATCACCAAGTCTCAAACCAACGGGGGGCAGGGGAGCCCCTCCAAGGCCGCCTCAAAAGCCAAGTGCCCCAACAGAACCTGCTTCTGTCGGAGTGTAACTTTATGCACACCGCAAAAATTCTCAACCAACAAAAGCAAACTCTCCAATTTCAATACCAAGAAACGAGATAACCATAGACAGCCCTTCCGTCTTCTTAGCCGACAAAGGAACGCCAAACCTCTGTGTGAAAAAAAACGAAAATAATCCAACGAAAACTGACACCTAGATGACCCAGCGGGAGCAACAAAAAGGAAATGATCTAAAAAGTGAATTACAGTACGGCTGCCCGTCTAGAATCGCACCACCCACTCCAAAAACGTACTGAACATTTCAAAGTAGTGACACCAAATCGAGCAACCCATGGGCAAACGCACATCATAATAAAAAGCCACATCCACCCGACAACCCAAGTCATAACATTCCGGATGGACCAGCAACAAACGAAACGCTGATTCAATATCAGACTTAGCCATCAATGCCGCCTCCCCAACCCCCTGGATCAGAGCCACCGCCCGGTCAAAGGAGACATAGGAAACAGAAGCATCCTCCTTTTAAATGCCATCACTAATCAAGGAACCCTTTGGATACGAAAGGGGGTGAATAAGGCGAACCTTCCCAACCTCCTTTTTGGGAACCACACACCAAGCGGGGAAACTCGTATGTTGGAAACAGGAGGGGATGCAAAAGGACCCATAAAGCGCCCCAGAGCGACCTCCTTCCCAATTTTTTCTCGCAACACCTCAGGATGCTCTCTGGCCGATTTCAGATTATCCGGATAATCCGACACCCAATTTCCTACTACAAACGGGATAAAGAAACCAAACTGAAAACCAATAGACAAAACCATGGCATCATCCCTATTGAGATACTGGTCTATTCACGGGCCCATCGAGACCATGTTCACCGGGGTTCTTCCCCTCAGCGGCAGACGGCGCATGGCCAGTGGACACCGCACTGCTGTGTGACCTCCACCACAGGTGAGCACTCATGCTTTGTATTTACACAAGCTAGGGAATCGACAATGCCCTTTATTGTACAACCAGCCCCGGGTTTAGGCACGGCCACTGGTCTGCAACGCCAGGCGGCGACGAAATTCTTCGTCATACCGCCACCAAGCCGTGCCCCCATGGGCCTTATAGGCGTTGTACATCGAGTCCATATACACAAAAAGTTCCAAACATCGCTCCGGATGCCTTTCACCCATGATACAGCCCAAACATACTCGTCAGCCATCCTAAGGACAACTCCTCTGGACTCCAGACACCTAGGACTTGACCTGACTGCAACTCAGCTAAGCAGGAAGAGCATAAGAGAATGAGCTAGCTCCAGCCAGGGCTTATATGGGGGAGACTAGGAGGGGTCTCATAGGCTGCCCTTAGGTCACATGGTCACTGATACCTCACTGGGTTACAATCACATGACAACTGGTCTTAAATGGACACTGTCAGATACAAAGACTTTTGATATGTTGTAAAGCATGTATAACCAATAGGTTTTGTAATTGCTTTCATTAGACAATTTTCAGTATTTCATACTGAAAAATCCAGTCAAACAACTGTCCCCCCCCCCCCCCCCCCCCCCCGCCTGCTTGGACACATACTAGTCCTGCTGTGTCCATGCATCATCACCTATGTCCTGGACACACTTCCTTGATTGACAGCTGTGAGTGCAGGGCTCACAAAAATCCTCCCACTGTCAGCTTGTGTCCCGCTACTGTCAGTGAGGACAAGCTGGGAGTTGTAATTTAGCTAATGCTAGGGGAGATGTGAGCAGACAGCATACTGAGGGAGGGGGTGGAGACCTGCACAGTGAGGCCACACCCCCTCCCTTTACAGACTCTTTTGGTTGAAACTTTTTATGTACCAGGACAAGGGGATTGTCATGAGGGACAAGTAGATTGTGCTCAGTTTTTAATTTTTTTTTATTTCCATACCCCTGTGTATAGTCAAAAGCTGCTAAACATTTCAGTATCGGATTAAAGGGGCACTCTGATGTCAAGAGAAAAAAAAACATAAAAATGCTGCAGAAGTACAGTAGTCCCTCAAGTTGCAATATGAATTGGCTCCAGGACAACCATTGTATGTTGAAACCATTGTATGTTGGGATCATTGTATGTTGAGACCATAACTCTATGGAACCTGGTATTTGATTCTGAAGCCACCAAAATGTCATCCAAAAATAGAAAAAAGTGAGGATTAAACAAAAATAAGTAGATAACTAATATAGATAAATCAAATCCTTACATATAAAAGTAAGAAAGATCTGCTGGGAGCTGTAATCACTGTCTATGTAGAGGACAGGAGCTTCTTCAGGGTCCTGTACAGTACACAATGTCCTAAAAAAGTAACATGGAACCGCCCTCACCTGGTGTCCAAAGGAGCAGCTAACCCTGGTACAGGTAAAGAGTACAGAACATGTAATACCTCCCTGTACTGTAGGGGGCGCTACCAGACACCAGTAAGTGCATACACTTCAGTAATACAGGTAAAGAGTACAGAACATGTAATACCTCCCTGTACTGCAGGGGGCGCTACCAGACACCAGTCAGTGCATACACTTCAGTAATACAGGTAAAGAGTACAGAACATGTAATACCTCCCTGTACTGTAGGGGGCGCTACCAGACACCAGTCAGTGCATACACTTCAGTAATACAGGTAAAGAGTACAGAACATGTAATACCTCCCTGTACTGCAGGGGGCGCTACCAGACACCAGTCAGTGCATACACTTCAGTAATACAGGTAAAGAGTACAGAACATGTAATACCTCCCTGTACTGTAGGGGGCGCTACCAGACACCAGTCAGTGCATACACTTCAGTAATACAGGTGTTGCCCATTCTGATTGGTCAGTTCTTCCGGCCATTGACAAGTTTCACAGATCTGGACTGTCCGTACATTGTATGTTGAATCTAGTCTCAAGTTACAATGATCCAGAAAAGACCATTGTATGTTGAAACTATTGTATGTTGAGGCCATTGTAAGTTGAGGGACCACTGTATATAGCACGGCTCACCCGACTGTCCCAGTTCTGAAACCATTAAAAATCCATTTGTCTTGTGGGTCTGTAATCCTCTCTATTACCATTTTCTCTTACTACTTCCTGATTGAGAAGTTGCTCAGTACTACAATTCCCATAATGCATTGCGTAGCTTTTCATCACAGTCCTTTCACCCTGCCCATTCCCCTAACACAGCACTCCTGCCAGTTCCCTTCCCAGAGCTGCTGCAGAACATTTCAGTATATATTAGACTTTTCAATTACAGTCAGTAAATCTGCAGCACCTGGTGTATTCATTATCCGTCTGCTCCTCTGCGTGTGACATTGTTCAGCACAGTGCAGAATGCTGTAACCACACCTCATTTTACCTAAATGTTCCAATAGAGATACATATGTATATCTGTATATGACAGGGAGCTGATGATGTAGCTGTAGGGGCTTGTCAGCATTGATGAAATCACTCAGGGGGTGGAGCTTAAGCTCAGAGACAAGATCCACACTGACAATGAGAGGACTAAACAACTTCCTGTCCAGAGAGAGACAGCAAGAGGGAGGAGCCAGACGCTGCTGAGACAACACCACACTGACAATAAGAGAAGTACACAACTTCCTGTTAGGAGAGAGGGAGGAGTCAGGGAACTGCTGAGACAACACTACATTGACAATGAGGGGACCACACAACTTCCTTTCAGTAGTGAGGGAGGACCTGGGGAGCTGCTGGGACAACACCATACTAAGAATGAGAGTACTACACAATTTCCTATGAGGAGAGAGGGAAGAGGAGGGGAAAAAACACCAGACTGACAACGAGGGGAGTACACAACTTCCTGTCAGGAAAAAAGAAATGACCCGGGGAGCTGCTGAGACAACACCATACTAACAATGAGAGGACTACACAACTTCCAGTGAGGAGAGGGGGAAGAGCAAGGGAGCTTCTGAAAAAACACCAGACTGACAATAATGGGACTACACAACTTATTGTCAGGAGTGAGAGGGAGGAGGCGGGAGCTGCTGAGACAACACCACCCTGACAATGAGAGGACTACACAACTTCCTATCAGGGATATTTTAAGCAAAATCATGCTGAAGCCAGTGCAATTTGTAATAACATTATACTAGTAAGTTATATATCTCAGGGTCATAATTTGACTTGAATACAGTTTTTGGATAGCAAAATACCCCTTTGAAGTTTACTTGATGATATAACCAGCTATAATTGTAGTTTCCTGAATATGTCCCTTTAATAAGAAGGGGCCTGACATTGTCTTTAAGGGTATAAATAGTAAATTTGTGTTTACCTGTAGCTGCCACAAGGGGGAGCTAACTGTACAAACTTCTACAGATCCCAATGAGATTATTATTAATTGTATGAATACTTTGTACTGTGGGAATCGTATTCGATCGCAGCTAATGTAAGTGAAAGGGTTAATCCAGGATAGATTCCATGCCATTGTGGGGACGCAGCTAATTTTAGGTCGCAATGTGAACCCATTCACTTGTAATGCAGATGTAGCAGAGCTGAATTTGTCTAGAACATAGGGAAAATGCTCCAAAGGTAGCTGTAGGACACTATTTTTTAACCAGTGTGCCTCCAGTTGTTGCAAAACTACAACTCCCAGCAAGCCCGGACAGCCAACGGCTGTCCGGACATGCTGGGAGTTGTAGTTTTGCAACAGCAGGAGGCACACTGGTTGGGAAACACTGCCATAGGATTACATGTAGATATATAACATATAGATACAGATATACAGATTTGTAAATTACTTCTATTAAAAAAAAATCTTAATCCTTCCAGTACTTATCAGCTGCTGCACACTACAGAGAAAGTTCTTTTCTTTTTGAATTTCTTTCCAGTCTGACCACAGTGCTCTCTGCTGACACCTCTCTCCGCGTCAGGAACTGTCCAGAGCAGGAGCAAATCCCCGTAGAAAACTTTTCCTGTTCTGGACAGTTCCTGACACGGACAGAGGTGTCAGCAGAGAGCACTGTGGTAAGACAGAAAATAAATTAAAAAAGAAAAGAACTTTCTCTGTAGAATACAGCAGCTGATAAGTACTGGAAGGATTAAGATTTTTTTTTTTTAATAGAAGTCATTTACAAATCTGTTTCACTTTCTGGCACCAGTTGATTTAAAATAAATAGTTTTCCACCGGAGTACCCCTTTAAGGTTATTGAACTTGAATGCAGTCCTATGTAAAACAATTTCTGCTGAATAGCAAACTCAGCTCTGCTACATCAGCATATGTGACTTCACTTTTCTTCCCCTCCAGTTATGGCTGCTGAGCTACATCTGACTGAAATATCATGAATTCTACAAGATGTAAGACTCGGCTCTGCTACATCTGTAGGTATGTCGTTTTTCTGTGTGCATTACCGTAATGCAGTGCGATTTCCTGTATACAATTATACAGTATAAGACCACAAAGAAGGCATCATGAGATCAAACAGAATTCTGGAAGTTACAAGCTCAGCACTGCTACATCTCTCTCTCTCTCTCTCTCTCTCTCTCTCTCTCTCTCTATATATGTATACAGTCATGGGCGTAAATGTTGGCACCCCTGAAATTTTTCTAGAAAATGAAGTATTTCTCACAGAAAAGGATTGCAGTAACACAGGTTTTGCTATACATATGTTTATTCCCTTTGTGTGTATTGGAACTAAACCAAAAAAGGAGGAAAAAAAAGCAAATTGGACACAATGTCACCAAACTCCAAAAATGGGCTGGACAAAATTATTGGCACCCTTTCAAAATTGTGGAAAAACAAGATTGTTTCAAGCATGTGATGCTCCATTAAACTCACCTGAAGGCAAGTAACAGATGTGGGCAATATAAAAATCACACCTGAAAGCAGATAAAAAGGAGAGAAGTTCACTTAGTCTTTGCATTGTGTGTCTGTGTGTACCACACTAAGCATGGGCGACAGAAAGAGGAGAAGAGAACTGTCTGAGGACTTGAGAACCAAAATTGTGGGAAAATATCAACAATCTCAAGGTTATAAGTCCATCTCCGGAGATCTAGATTTGCCTTTGTCCACAGTGCGCAACATTATCAAGAAGTCTGCAACCCATGGCACTGTAGCTAATCTCCCTGGGCATGGCCGGAAGAGAAAAATTTATGAAAGGCATCAACGCAGGATAGTCCGGATGGTGGATAAGCAGCCCCAAACAAGTTCCAAAGATATTCAAGCTGTCCTGCAGGCTCAGGGAGCATCAGTGTCAGTACGAACTATCTGTCAACATTTAATTGAGATGAAACGCTATGGAGGAGACCCAGGAGGACCCCACTATGGAGGAGACCCAGGAGGACCCCACTATGGAGGAGACCCAGGAGGACCCCACTATGGAGGAGACCCAGGAGGACCCCACTATGGAGGAGACCCAGGAGGACCCCACTATGGCAGGAGACCCAGGAGGACCCCACTATGGAGGAGACCCAGGAGGACCCCACTATGGAGAAGACCCAGGAGGACCCCACTATGGCAGGAGACCCAGGAGGACCCCACTGCTGACACAGAGACAGAAAAAAGCAAGACTACATTTTGCCAAAATGAACTTCAGTAACCAAAATCCTTCTGGGAAAACGTCTTGTGGATAGATGAGACAAAGATAGAGCTTTTTGGTAAAGCACATCATTCTACTGTTTACCGAAAACGGAATGAGGCCTACAAAGAAAAGAGCGCAGTACCTACAGTGACATATGGTGGAGGTCAGTGATGTTTTGGGTTGTTTTGCTGCCTCTGGCACTGGGTGCCTTGAATGTGTACAAGACATCATGAAATCTGAGGATTACCAACGGATTTTGGGTCGCACTGTACAGCCCAGTGTCAGAAAGCTGGGTTTGTGTCCGAGATCTTGGATCTTCCAGCAGGACAATGACCCCAAACATACGTCAAAAAGCCCCCAGAAATGGACGGCAACAAATATGGACATTTATCAACGGGTTTAGTCAGGTTTTCTTTACTATAATTGTCGCAAAATTGTCGCAACTGCGACTACGCAATTTTTCGTGCAACATTTTGAATGGAAAGCGAGAAAAGCAAGTTTTCCAAAAATTAACTATGTAGTAATAATTTTAAAATGGACTACGGGTAGTCAGGTATTTATTAACTGCGACAGTCGCAACTGCGCAAAAAAAAGTCGCAACAGGGTTAAAAATTGACAAAATTTACTCCAGTCCAAACATGGAGCAGAAAAAGCTACTACCAAAGTAAAAAAGGAAAAATTGCTTACGTGAAAGAAAATTATCAACAGGCTGAAACCAGTTGATAAGTCACACATAAGCAAAAAAAAGTAAGGAAAAAATTACTAAAAAAAAAAGAATACATAAGCAAAGATTGATAAATGTCCCTCAAAGCGCTGGAGAGTTCTGAAGTGGCAGCAATGAGCCCAGATCTAAATCCCATTGATCACCTGTGGAGAGATCTTAAAATTGCTTCCAATAAAAGAGACCTGGAGCAGTTTGTAAAGGAAGAGTCGTCCAACAATCCGGCTGAGAGGTGTAAGAAGCTTATTGATGGTTGTAGGAAGACACTGATTTCACTTATTTTGTCCTAAGGGTGTGCAAACAATAGTGTTGCTTGCGAATATTCGCAATGCAAATTTTATTCGCGAATATCGCATATTCACGAATTCGCGAATATAGCACTATATATTCATAATTACGAATATTCGTTTTTTTTTTTTTTTTTCACAGTACACATCACAGTGATCATCCCTCTCTGCTTCCAGCTTGTGTGGTGTAAAGAAGGCTTAAATACTACTGTCTGAGAGTGGCGTGCGAATTTTCGCATATGCGCATTTTTACTTATGCTAATTTTGTGTATGTTAATTTTTGCGTATGTTAATTTTCGCACACGCGAATTTTCGCACATGCGAAAATAAAACCAGAATATTACGAATATGCGAATATTCGCGAATATATGACGAATATTCGTCCATATATTCACGAATATTCGCGGATTCGAATATGGCCTATGCCGCTCAACACTAGCAACCAAATATTAAGTTAAGTGTGCCAATAATTTTGTCCAGACTATTTTCTCCCTTGACTAGGGGAGCGTAGAGTTACGCTTAGCCCCAACACCACCCACCCCTACTAATTCCCTCTCCCAAGAAAAACAACACTCAAGTGTGGTGCAAAGGCCACAGCGGACCCAATTTTTTTATCCAAACATAAAACAAATATATATTCCCAAATATACATATAAATATATAACACACTTTACATGTCTTTATAAACAACATGACCCATAACATCTCCAACTATCCGAGGTAACATTACCCCATAACTCTGATATATGACACTGAACATAGTGCAAAATGACTTAACCCAAACCCTGAGCTATCCCCAGACTGTAGGGGGACCTGAAGGCAGCTTCTCCTTCCGCTCTCTCCTACTTTGCCCTTGGTCGCCCCTCACCTAACCCAAGGGCACCACCTTCGGAGACCACTGTGCCAACCGCTCGAGCATGCCTCCAGATCCCCCTCCATCTCCCGCCGCTGCGACAATAAATACCATGCCCCACCTCACCCTAAACCAGGTCGGGCGACTGATTCCTCCCTTTCCACCATACCTTTTATATCTACCTCTTTCCCCCCTCCCCATCTACGTAACGTAAACCCCCCCTCTTCTTCCTTCCTCCTCGCATCCTACTGCCCCCTGTCATGTGCCCCCTCCCCTACCATGCTGTCCGCTCCGGGGGCTCTCTTTTTTGGTTTAGGTCCAATACACACAAAGGGAATAAACATGTGTATAGCAAAGCATGTGTTACTGCTGTGGTGCCGGAGAAGAGGGTACCGTCTTGTGGGAGTATAGGATGCTTAGGGTGTCGCTGTGCAGGATAATTAAGGGCGCTGTTAACCCTTGTCACTCGTGACGCCAGGGTGAGGGTTAAATACTGTGTTTCTTGATAGGCCTATTGCCACCCTTCCCAAAAGCAAAAGGTGATGCAAAAATAAAGGATTGTCCACAACCGCTGTTAACTGAAAACTTGCAGGAACTTTTACTGAGGAGTTTCTGTGCATGAAATAACAGTAAGAGTCCAGATAACAGAGTCTCTTTACATAGAGCTTGAGCAGCGATTGACAGTCGGTTGGGATCAGATAAGCTCAATTTAGCTTGTGAAGAATTGTCTAGCAGAGATCCGCTGGATTTAGGGGAATATTGAGGTCCAGTGATCCTGAGTAGCGGGGAATTGCTTAGTCTATCCGCTATGCTATAGGCCTAGGCCGCAAGGCTTTGGCCTAGTAATTAGTCTTGTAAGCTGCGGAGGTCCTACCTCTTCCAGAATCAGCAACACAAGAGAGGGATCAAGATGGCGCAGCTCCCTTATATGGGCAGGGGCCGGCCATTTTGGATTGGTCCGTAACAACTGTCACTCACCGTTACAGTGCATTGTGGGTTAATGCGTCACGGGAACCTCCAAAGGTCCTGTAGTAAAACCATAGAGTTTCAACCTAATCACGTGACTCGCAGGTCCTGCTACGCTCCGTACAGGTAGATAACCAAATATATACATTTTTATACCTAAAATTATATAAATATTAAATAGAACTGCTATACACTTATGGAGTAAGCGAGAGGTGACAAGGGGAGATCTACAACAGAGGGACCCCGACATCCTAGGGACTCTGACTATGGGGACCTCTATACAGGTAGCGTATATAATACGGTACCAGGACACCACACTGCAGTCCTTTTCTGTGAGAAATACTTCATTTTCTAGAAGAATTTCAGCCTTCGGCTGTCCGGGCATGCTGGGAGTTGTAGTTTTGCAACAGCTGGAGGCACCCTGGTTGGGAAACACTGCCATGGTGTGTATACCTGCAGTCCCATGCAAAAGCACAGATGACGCCACCATGAGTTGTGCTCAATAACAAACTCAGCTGTATATATACTGTTGCTATAGCACCTGCCCTTTGCACTGGTTATCCTCACGTTGTGTCCTCATAGTCGTATGGTTCCTTATTGTGTGAACATGACTCATGTGTGAAATGACTTGTGTCAAACCTGTCCTGCCGCGCTTCCTGAAATCATTGTTTCCAGTGCGCCGAGCCGCATCTCCCCGGTCAAGGCCCCGCAATATTACATACCTGTGTGTTGTGGTTCTTATCCTTGACAATGTGTAATAGTCAGTGACTACACCATCCTCCAGTGTGATGCACACTCCTGTGCTGGGCAACGGCTTAAAGGGAAACTCCACTGTGAGTGCTGTAAGGATGAAAACATCGGGTGGCATGGGTACCCTGGAATGTTTTGGCAGTGTGGCCCCTTGGCAGATATAGACAATTGCTCGTATTGTGATTCCCTAATATGTTATTATTATTATTTTTTATTATTATTATTATTATTATTAAATGCTGGTGCAGAATAAAAGCAAGGAAATCACTACCTTGGGCAAACAAAGGAGTTTTAGGATAATAATGGGCTTAAATCTGTTATCCCTAAAGGCCTGGGGGGGGGGGGGGGAGGGGTAACACGTTAGGTGATTTTAGTACGTACCTGGCAGACAGTAATGGACATGCTTAGGAAGGATCCGCACTTGTCTTGGGGCTACATGGCTATGCTGTGAGATTACCATAATACTGTGGCTAGCTTTTTGTGAACTGGCTATTTCCTACAAATCCCATAATTCCTTATTTGTAAGTGTGAGGTCACTTTCCTCCCTCCCCACTCATTTAAACACAAATGAGCTGCATTCCATTCAAAAGACCAGTGTTTTCTAACAAGGGTGCCTCTAGCTGTTGCAAAAATACAATTAGTTGCAGATTGATCTCTCTCCCACCCAGTGGTTGCCGCACTCATTAAAGCAGGAAAGACTCCCTCTGATCAACTGACTAGTGATGTCAGGTCTCGGACCGCACTGTAACCTTGAAAAACCTGAGACAACACTCATTTTGTATGCTGTCAAAAATAAACCTTGGGGCAAAAATTACAGAAGAATTGCGAGACCACCATGTGACACAGATACAGACTCTGTATTATGAACTACACTAACTTTACAGCCAATGTAGCATAGTCAAATAAAAAAATAAATCTGGAATACCCCTTTAATATCTCTGGATCCCTGGGGGAGATTACAAGTTAACACCTAGGTCTGGGTGGGTAGAGGTTGACACCTACACTGCTCAAAAAAATAAAGGGAACACTAAGATAACACATCCTAGATCTGAATGAATGAACTAATCGTATGAAATACTTTCATCTTTACATAGTTGAATGCGCTGACAACAAAGTCACAAAACGTATCAATGGAAATCACATTTACCAACCCATGGAGGTCTGGATATGGAGTCACACTCAAAATCACAGTGGAAAACCACACTACAGGCTGATCCAACTTTATGTAATGTCCTTAAAACAAGTCAGAATGAGGCTCAGTAGTGTGTGTGGCCTCCACGTGCCCGTATGACCTCCCTACAACGCCTGGACATGATCCTGATGAGGTGGAGGATGGTCTCCTGAGGGATGTCCTCCCAGACCTGGACTAAAGCATCCGCCATCTCCTGGACAGTCTGTGGTGGATGGAGCGAGACGTCCCAGATGTGCTCAATCGGATTCAGGTCTGGGGAACGGGCGGCCAGTCCATAGCATCAATGCCTTCCTCTTGTAGGAACTGCTGACACACTCCAGCCACATGAGATCTAGCATTGTCTTGCATTAGGAGGAACCCAGGGCCAACCGCACCAGCATATGGTCTCACAAGGGGTCTGAGGATCTCATCTCGGTACCTAATGGCAGTCAGGCTACCTCTGGCAGGCACATGGAGGGCTGTGCGGCCCCCCAAAGAAATTCTACCCCACCCCATTACTGACCCACTGCCAAACCGGTCATGTTGGAAGATTTTGCAGGCAGCAGAATGTTCTCCACGGCATCTCCAGACTCTGTCACGTCTGTCACATGTGCTCAGTGTGAACCTGCTTTCATCTGTGAAGCACAGGGCTCCAGTGGCGAATTTGCCAATCTTAGTGTTCTCTGGCAAATGCCAAACGTCCTGAACGTTGTTGGGCTGTAAGCACAACCCCCACCTGTGGACATCGGGCCCTCATACCACCCCCATAGAGTCTGTTTCTGACTGTTTGAGTGGACACATGCACATTTGTGGCCTGCTGGATGTCATTTTGCAGGGCTCTGGCAGTGCTTCTCCTGCTCCTCCTTGCACAAAGGTGGAGGTAGCGGTCCTGCTGCTGGGTTGTTGACCTCCTACGGCCTCCTCCATGTCTCCTGATGTACTGACCTGTCTCCTGGTAGCGCCTCCATGCTCTGGACACTACGCTGACAGACACAGCAAACCTTCTTGCCGCAGCTCGCATTGATGTGCCATCCTGGATGAGCTGCACTACCTGAGCCACTTGTGTGGGTTGTGACTCCGTCTCATGCTACCACTAGAGTGATAGCTAGACTAATTGCCTACTAGACTAATTGTTTATAATTTCCACCTGTTTCCTTTTGCACAACAGCATGTGAAATTGAATGCGAGAATAGAGTAATCCCGACACCATCCATATGCTGCTGTGTGAACAGGACACAATTCCAACACGTTCGTGCAGTCCCTGGAAGCCACACCAGAAGTCTCTTCGGTGCTGACACGCAATACAGTGCAGTGTAGACAATAAAGCATAGAAGAAATGCGGAGCACTCGCCAGGTAAGTTGATTGGGGGCTTCCTTATTGTAGTTCAATACAGTCGGGTTAACATGCAGGGGAGCAGATGGAATGGACGCGGAGGTAAGCAAGCTTGCGACGGACCATTTATGCGCCAAAGCACTTTGTCACTGGCCTGATGTAGCGCTTCAGCGCGTAAACGGTCGGTCATCCCGCATTTATTCCATCTTCTCCCCCTGCATGTTTACCCAACTGTACTGAACTACAATAAAGTGACCCCTGATCAACTTACCTGGTGAGTGCTCCGCATTTCTTCTAAGCTTTAGCATGTGAAATTGATTGTCAATCAGTGTTCTTCCTGAGTGGACAGTGGGATTTCACAGAAGTGTCATTGACTTAGAGTTACATTGTGTTGTTTAAGTGTTCCCTTTATTGTTTTGAGCAGTATATTATCCCTGGAAGTCTAGGGGAGGTAGAGGTCGACACCTATTATCCCTGGAAGTTCAGAGAGGTTAGAAGTTGACAACTATTCTTCCTGGAAGTCTAGGTGAGGTAGAGGTTTACACCTATTATCCCTGGTAGTTTAAAGAGATTAGAGGTTGACAACTATTCTTCTTGGAGGTCTAGGCGGGCGTAGAGATTGACACCTTTTGTTCCTGGAGTTCTAAGGGGGGAGAGGTTGACATCTATTACCCCTGTAGGTCTAGGGGGTTAGAAGTTGACACCTATTATCTCTGAATATCTAGAAGGGTTAGAGGTTTACACTAATCATCCCCAGAGGTCTAGGGGGGTTAAAGGTTGCCATCTATTACCCCTGTAGGTCTAGGGGGTTAGAGGTTTACATCTATTATCCCTTTAGGTCTAGATGATTAGAGGTTGACAACAATCATCCCCAGAGGTCTGGGGGAGGGGTTAAAGGTTGAAAGCTCTTATCCCTGGAGGTCTAGGAGGGTTAGAGGTTGACACCTATTAGCTCTGGAGGTCTATAAGGGTTTGAGGTTGACACCTATCATCCCTAGAGGTATGGGGGAGGGGTTTAAGGTTGACACCTCTTATCCCTAGAGGTCTAGGAGGCTTTGAGCTTGTCAGCTATTTTTCCTGGAGGTCTAAGTAGAGAGGAAGGTTTGAGGTTGACAACTATTCTTCTTGGAGGTCTAGGCGGGCGTAGAGATTGACACCTATTGTTCTTGGAGTTCTAAGGGGGGGGGAGAGGTTGACATCTATTACCCCTGTAGGTCTAGGGGGATTAGACGTTGACACCTATTTTCTCTGAATAACTAGAAGGGTTAGAGGTTTACACTAATCATCCCCAGTGGTCTAGGGGGGTTAAAGGTTGACATCTATTACCCCTGTAGGTCTAGGGGGTTAAAGGTTGACATCTATTACCCCTGTAGGTCTAGCGGGTTAGAGGTTGACATCTATTACCCCTGTAGGTCTAGGGGTTAAAGGTTGACATCTATTACCCCTGTAGGTCTAGGGGGTTAGAGGTTGACATCTATTACCCCTGTAGGACTAGGGGGTTAGAGGTTGACATCTATTACCCCTGTAGGTCTAGGGGGTTAGAGGTTGACATCTATTACCCCTGTAGGTCTAGGGGGTTAGAGGTTGACACTTATTATCGCTGAATGCCTAGGAGGGTTAGAGGTTGACACCAATCACCCCAATAGGTCTGGGGAGGGGTTAAAGGTTGGCATCTCTTATCCCTGGAGGTCTAGGGGGGTTAGAGGTTGATGCCTAGTATCCCTGGAAGCTTAGGGGGGTTTAGAGAAGTAAATTTGATGCCCCCCCATCCGTTAAATACATACAGTATCCACCTAGAGGCCCCACAGAACAGTATATATTTTATTTATGGGGGGGTCTGCCCTTATGAAGATATACGGTGCCGTTCCTGGGATAAACCCCCTCCATCCTGCTGAGATCAGATGTCGGTAGCACAATTACTCCTGCCGGTCGCAGTGCGGTGTGAATGGAGGGAGGGTTTGTGGGTTGGCACCGGCCTCAGACCACATCATTAATGCTGCATGAATTTTTAACCATCGGTTATTACCGGACGGATTGATCTCTGTGGTTGCACATTCTGGAACCGGGACAGCAGGAAGAGAGTTACCTATAATATCCACAGACACGGCTATCCTTCTGCTAACAGGACCAGATATAGCCATCATCTTAGTGTGAGGAACTGTCGGCACATGGTGGTCATCTGAATATATTGTTACTGTTGACTTGATTGTCTTCTTAAGCCCATCGTAAAGCAACTCAATAGTTAACGATAGTGTAACATTTGGATGACTGCGATGTGCCGCCATGACAATTCCTGACACGAAGATGATCCCTATAACTCAGTGGTCTTAAACTGTGGCCCTCCAGCTGTTGCAAAACTTCAACTCCCAGCATGCCCAGACAGCCAACGCTATTACTGTTCATGTCAGCTATATGATAGTTGTGTCTATGGAGATTATCCTCATATTAGTGACAACCACATTGCCCTCATAACCGTTTTACAGTGCCCCCATAACAGCCTTACAGTGCCAACATAACAGCCTTACTGTGCCCCTATAACAGAGGCAGCCATGTTGCATATGTAAGAGGCAGGGTAGTGGATCCGCTGACCTGTGAACTATGTCTGAACCTAACCAGGGAGCGGAGTCTAAGGTGCCGCTGGTTTTCTCCAGAGCCCTCCGTAAAGCGGGATGGTCTTGCTGTGGCAGGCGGCACCCAGGTCGCTACCCCTGGCACGATCTGTCCACACAGGTTGCCCAGATGTAAACTTGGCATGGAGGATAATTCGTGGTGAGGACGAAGCACAGGTCAGAAGGGCAGGTAGAAAGTAGCGTAGTCAGGAGGTCAGGAACAATAATAGGCAAACACTGGAAAAAGCTTTCTCTCGGCACAAAGCATGAAAATCAGGCACCATAATAGGGAGGTTGAAGGAGAGCCAGACCCTGTCACCAGGAGAAAAAGACGGAGGAGACCTTCTCCTCTTGTTTGTTTGAGACTTCATTTGGGAGGAAGCAGAAAGCAACGAGCGCTGAGTCACTTGCCAGATGGACATAACATTTCTAATAAGTGTATCTACGGCCGGCACTCCAGAGGAATCAGGTAGAAGAAGAGGTGGACGAGGATGAAGTCCGTAGACAACAAAAAAGGAAGAAGTTTTCATGGGCTCAGAGTCTCTGTGATTATAAGAAAACTCCGCCCAAGGCAGAAGATCAACCCAATTGTCATGCAGAGCCAAAACAAAATGTCGCAGGCAGCCTTCTAGAACTTGGTTAACTCTCTCCATTTTCCTGTTGGATTTTGGGTGGTTGGCGGAAGAAAAGTCCAGATTAATTTTTAAACGAAAGCAAAGGGCATGCCAGAATTTGGAAACAAATTATACCCCACGCTCTTAGACAATGTGGGAATGGAGACCAGAATGTTCAGCCAAGTGAGGAGCAGAAGGAAGTCCAGGAAAAGGAAAAAAAATGTGCCATCTTGGAAAACCGATCAACGACCACCCACATTGCAGTATTGTTACAGGAAGGAGGCAGATAGGTGATAAAATCCATGGGGTATTCGGAATAGGCAAGGGTTGTCCAGCAGGTTTCAACCGCAGAGTCTTGTCACAAGCACAGGTAGTACAAGTACTGACGTAATCAGTGACATCTTGTTTGAGATGCGGCCACCAGTAGTGTAGAGACATTAACTGCAAGACTTCTTGATCCCAGAGTGACCAGCCAGCAGCGAGGCGTGTTCCCAACTGAGGACATCTGAGACGAGGGGGCACGAACGTCCTCCCTGATGGGACTTGAAGAAGAGAAGTTGGAGCCGAGTAATCTGGCACTCTGGAGGGATTATATGACGAGGAGTGAAATCCTGACCAACAATATCGGCAGGACCAAAATGAATGATGAAGTTGAATCGAAAGTAGAAGAGCGACCATCTTGACGGGGGTTAAGGCGTTGAGCAGACTGTAGATGTAAAAAGTTTTTGTGATCTGTAAAAATGCTGACAGGATGTGTAGAGCCCTCTAAAAGATGGCGCCATTCTTCTAAGGCAAGTTTGATGGCGAGGAGTTCCCGAACACCAACTGAATAGTTTCTCTCCGCAGGAGAAAAGATCTTGGAGAAAAAAACACAAGTAATGTTTTTTCTTTGGGGGACTTCTGAGACAAAACTGCGACAGCTTCAACCGAAGATGTGTCTACCTTCAAAAAGAATGGTTTTTCAGGATCAGGTCTTGAGAGAAGAGGTGCAGAAGCAAAGGCAGATTTCAACCGAGAAAAAGCCTCTTCAGCCTAAGGAGACCAATTTTTGATGTTGTTGTTCTTTTTGGTGAGGGCTACAACTGGGTCAACCAAAGAAGAAAAATGGGGAATGAATTGACGGTAGTAGTTGGCAACCCCCAAAAATTGTTGAATAGCCCGTAAACCAGAAGAATGAGGCCAGTCCAAAACGGCAGAAAGCTTGGCTGGATCCATCTGTAGTCCTTGATGGGGGATAATGTAACCCAGAAAAGGAAGGAAGACTAGTTCTCTCAAAGAGGCATTTCTCCAACTTGGCAAACAGATGATTCTCCCAGAGACGATGCAGGACTTGGCAGACATAAAGACGATAAAGTTTTAAATTGGGAGAAAAAAATCAAGATATCGTCCAGATAAACTACCACGCAAGATATAATTTACAAATTCTTGGAAAAATTTGTAGAGAGACCGAAAGACATGACGAGATGCTCAAAATGGCCATCACGGGTGTTGAAAGCTGTTTTCCATTCATTGCCTTCACGAATGCGAATTAAATTATATGCCCCCTGCAGATCCAATTTAGTGAAGATTCTGGCTCCATGTAGACAATCAAAGAGTAAATAAATCAAGGGCAAAGGGTAGCGGTTTTTGATTGGGATTTAATTAAGTCCCCGATAGTCAATGCAAGGATGGAGAGATTCATCCTTCTTTCCAAGAAAGAAGAATCCAGCCCCAGCAGGAGAGAAGGATTTCCGGATAAAACCTTTTTGAAGGTTTTCCTGAATATATTTTTCCATAGCTTGCATTTCAGGTAAAGACAGTGGGTAAATTGTTCCCCAAGAAGGAGTAGTACCACGTTGAAGATCAATGGGACAATCATAAGGGCGATGTGGAGGAGGAGTCTCTGCTTGTTTCTTGCAGAATACATCAGCAATGTCACAATGAGGGACAGGAATGCTTGACTTAATGGGAGGCGATGAATCAGACTTAGGCAAGAAGGACTCCAGACAGTGACCTTGACAAAAGGTTCCCCAGCAAAAAAACTTTTCCAGAGTTCCGGAAAATGATGCTGAAGCCAAGGAAGTCCAAGAAGATGTTCAGAGGTACAACGAGGAAGCACTAAGAACTGTATCCTCTCTATATGCAACACTTCCACTTGCATGATGAGAGATTCAGTGAGGAAATGGACCGTACCCTTCAGGTTCTCTCCGTTAACAGAAGAAATATACAGAGGCTTGACTAGCCAAGACGCAGTCCCGGAGCCACCAAAACCAAAGGAAGGGGTGCACTCATGGCAGGACTGAACGGCCAGAGCATTGCCCATAGCAATGCCCGGGACACGCGTGCAGGTACTTCCCACGAGTCCCGGGGTTGCAGAAGTGGGGAGAGAGGAGGCACTCATGGTGGGATAAAAGGCCAGAGCGCCGCCCATAACAGCATACAAGTCAAAGAGCTCTCATACCAGTGACAACCCTGATGCACGTCCATACCAAGGCCCAATACAGTACTCCAAAAAGTGTAAAACTAACAGAGCATCCATGCCAAGGACAACTGCAGTGCCCCTGTGGTGTATTGCTGGGGTAATGCACAGTTTGTGATGCCAGGGTAGCGTTAACCACTACTCCAAGGATTAGACAGTTCTCCTGGGCCAAGCGCTGGGGACTGTAATGACCATAGATGCAGGGTTACGGAATACTGCCTTTTACTGAGGTAAGGATAGATGTTATCGCTTCTCGGCCTTTTGGCTAAGATCAAGTGTAGTATCTGTTCTTATCAGTTTTTATGCTGGTGGGGATGGGTGCTGCATGGAGGATGCAGGTGTACCAGGGCTTTCCGGGGCTGGTTCTGAGGAATCAGCTCGACGGCTGCCCCGATGTGACCTGTTCCCTCCGGGTCTCGCCATGAGGCTGAGAGGGTCTAGAGCCGAGGTACTTTTGTGCCTCGGGGAGTGGTGACCCCGAGGTGCCGAAACTCACTGGGAGGAAGGACTCACTGAGTTGAAGCACGGGCACCATAATCTCTTCACCTTGTGGCACTCACCTCTTGATTCCCGGCCTTCTGGCTAGGATCAGAGAAATTTTTTATAGATCCGGCCGGATGTCCGGGCAGTATATCTGCACACATTCACTTATTTATTTCTTTTTGTCTCACTGTGTCACTTTTTGCGTGTTGTGTGTTCACAGGATTTGTCAGGATGCGGTAGCCCTTCTGGGTGTCCCTCCTGGCGGTCTAGGGGAGGTGTGTGTGGCCATTAGGTTCCGCACCTCCCTGCAAACACCCCGGGTACTCCTGCTTTGGCAGGGTACCTACCGTTATCGGCTCTGCGGGCAGATACCTTGGCTAACGCCAAGGGGGATGCCGGGAGCATTTGTGGTCCCCTAGTAGCTTCGGCGAAAAGGGACATCGAACCTGGAACCTCGCAGGTACCTTTTGGTCCAGAGGTGAAGGGTAAGGTTTGTTGGGGGGCCTCTCTCCTATCGGAGAAGGGCTTGCGATAGACCGCATCCTTTGTGCACGTTTTTTTAGTGTAACACATTTGCACTTTTTCTTGCACTTTGGGTGAATCGAGAGCACGTTCCTCGGCTTTAGATAAAAAAAAAAAAAGGATAGATGTTATAATCCTTTACAGTACAGATAAGAGCAGGGGAAATGCAGAGTAACCTTCGGGAGCCTGTTGCCTTGCCGGGACTTGTGATACTTTTCACTAGGCTGAATTTAGTTACTGTAGACTTTAGACTGTGAATTCTAGGTTTTAAAATTGTGACTTGAGACCATCCATGCTGACTTGGGACTGACTGTTGTAATTTCCCACCAAGCTTTAGCTTACCGCCAGGCTTGGACTGTATACTATGGAACCAACAGTTGCCTGAGGCTTTCTATCTGACTTTTGACTTCACAGGTCCCCTTCAGGTTACCACAGACTTCTCCTCTCTCCAGCTCCACACTGTACCTCAGCTCCAGACTGACTTATTCCTCCCTCTCTACATTTTATAAGGATTTGATTAGGGGCCCCCCATTGGGGCATCAGAATCACATGGTCTACTCTGCATGACTTCCCTTAAAGGCACAATAACACTGTTAACCATTTACATAAACTTGAGTCACAAACTAACAACACAATATACCCTGGAGTAGTGGGCCCAGAAAAGTGATACTG
The DNA here is from genome assembly GCF_029499605.1 of Hyla sarda. Classification (NCBI taxonomy): domain Eukaryota; kingdom Metazoa; phylum Chordata; class Amphibia; order Anura; family Hylidae; genus Hyla; species Hyla sarda. Next base: position 167,320,851 of record NC_079197.1, on the reverse strand, counting down.
GAAGTGCCTGAGGCAATGTTTACCTGACAGGACATCATCCTGTACTGGGTCACCACACCCCCACAACAGCCTCATTCTGCCTCCATAATGTGGACAGCCACAGTGGTCCCACATCAGTGACACCTACAATGCCTCATAACAGCCTCACAGTGCTGCCATAACACGATTTGTTAAATTTCTCCTAAGCACAAACCACAGAGCATCCACATCAGTGACAAGCACAGTGGTCCCATAACAGCCTCACGGTGCCCCTCCCCATAACGGGGCCATTCACAATGTCCTAGTAAGAGTACAGGCCATTGTGCTAAGATTTCAGTCACAGCCTCTATGTCCCAATAAACATGGACAGAAAATGAAAGAAAAAGCCACAAGGCTCCCAGGGCAGTGATAACCGGAATGCCTCTGTTATAGTCTCACAGTGCCCCCATAATAGGACCATCCATCTCATTACAGTAATAAGCATCTCCACAGCCGATATAGCTGGTAAGAAGGAACCATAGATCAGCTATGACTGCAATGAGGCTCCAGAGAAATGGTCTCCAGACCTGGGAAGAATTTACATTAGTCCTGCACATGCAAATTCCGGTATATTGTGGAGACATGGAGATATCTGTGAGTATGTATGGAAGATGATAATGGAATTATACCGTAGACAGGACACACTGTGCGCCAATGTCCTGGACGTGCCCTTATCTGCTGGCAGGGAGGGTGCAGAGTCTGCAGACCTTGCGTGCAGTGAGGTGTATGGGTGCTGCAGACAGATGGCTCTTCGCTGCTTCTCCGGGGACATAAAAGCGCACGTCATAAGCCATAATGTCCCACATCAGCACGCCCCCGCTGCCTGCACTGTCACACAGCAACAAATAGGCCCGCTGACTTTACAGGCATCCCAGACACAGAAGGTAAATTGAGGAGCAGATGTTGACAAGGGCAACAGGGACGTGGTACACAATGACCTTGCTTTCTCTTTCCTTCAGCATCACTATGGAACAAGGTGACATCCAAGCGATACCACCTTGATTCAGATAAGGAGATGCAGGAAAACAGAATAGAATACTCTTGTGAGAGAGAACAAACTTTGGGCACACTTATTAAATCCAGAAGATGGAGAGACTCTTATCAGACCCAGAAGATGGAGGAGAGACTTATATCAGACCCAGAAGATGGAGGAGAGACTCTTATCAGACCCAGAAGATAGAGGAGAGACTCTTATCAGACCCAGAAGATAGAGGAGAGACTCTTATCAGACCCAGAAGATGGAGGAGAGACTCTTATCAGACCCAGAAGATGGAGGAGAGACTCTTATCAGACCCAGAAGATAGAGGAGAGACTCTTATCAGACCCAGAAGATGGAGGAGAGACTTATATCAGACCCAGAAGATAGAGGAGAGACTCTTATCAGACCCAGAAGATGGAGGAGAGACTCTTATCAGACCCAGAAGATAGAGGAGAGACTCTTATCAGACCCAGAAGATGGAGGAGAGACTCTTATCAGACCCAGAAGATGGAGGAGAGACTCTTATCAGACCCAGAAGATAGAGGAGAGACTCTTATCAGACCCAGAAGATTCAGGAGAGACTTATATCAGACCCAGAAGATAGAGGAGAGACTCTTATCAGACCCAGAAGATAGAGGAGAGACTCTTATCAGACCCAGAAGATGGAGGAGAGACTCTTATCAGACCCAGAAGATGGAGGAGAGACTCTTATCAGACCCAGAAGATAGAGGAGAGACTCTTATCAGACCCAGAAGATAGAGGAGAGACTCTTATCAGACCCAGAAGATAGAGGAGAGACTCTTATCAGACCCAGAAGATAGAGGAGAGACTCTTATCAGACCCAGAAGATAGAGGAGAGACTCTTATCAGACCCAGAAGATAGAGGAGAGACTCTTATCAGACCCAGAAGATGGAGGAGAGACTTATATCAGACCCAGAAGATAGAGGAGAGACTCTTATCAGACCCAGAAGATGGAGGAGAGACTCTTATCAGACCCAGAAGATGGAGGAGAGACTCTTATCAGACCCAGAAGATGGAGGAGAGACTCTTATCAGACCCAGAAGATGGAGGAGAGACTCTTATCAGACCCAGAAGATGGAGGAGAGACTCTTATCAGACCCAGAAGATAGAGGAGAGACTCTTATCAGACCCAGAAGATTCAGGAGAGACTTATATCAGACCCAGAAGATAGAGGAGAGACTCTTATCAGACCCAGAAGATAGAGGAGAGACTCTTATCAGACCCAGAAGATGGAGGAGAGACTCTTATCAGACCCAGAAGATGGAGGAGAGACTCTTATCAGACCCAGAAGATAGAGGAGAGACTCTTATCAGACCCAGAAGATAGAGGAGAGACTCTTATCAGACCCAGAAGATAGAGGAGAGACTCTTATCAGACCCAGAAGATAGAGGAGAGACTCTTATCAGACCCAGAAGATAGAGGAGAGACTCTTATCAGACCCAGAAGATAGAGGAGAGACTCTTATCAGACCCAGAAGATGGAGGAGAGACTTATATCAGACCCAGAAGATAGAGGAGAGACTCTTATCAGACCCAGAAGATGGAGGAGAGACTCTTATCAGACCCAGAAGATGGAGGAGAGACTCTTATCAGACCCAGAAGATGGGGAAAGACTCTTATCAGACCCAGAAGATGGGGAGAGACTCTTATCAGACCCAGAAGATAGAGGAGAGACTCTTATCAGACCCAGAAGATGGAGGAGAGACTCTTATCAGACCCAGAAGATGGAGGAGAGACTCTTATCAGACCCAGAAGATGGGGAGAGACTCTTATCAGACCCAGAAGATGGAGGAGAGACTCTCATCAGACCCAGAAGATGGGGAGAGACTCTTATCAGACCCAGAAGATGGAGGAGAGACTCTTATCAGACCCAGAAGATGAAGGAGAGACTCTTATCAGACCCAGAAGATGGAGGAGAGACTTATATCAGACCCAGAAGATAGAGGAGAGACTCTTATCAGACCCAGAAGATGGAGGAGAGACTCTTATCAGACCCAGAAGATGGAGGAGAGACTCTTATCAGACCCAGAAGATGGAGGAGAGACTCTTATCAGACCCAGAAGATGGAGGAGAGACTCTTATCAGACCCAGAAGATGGAGGAGAGACTTATATCAGACCCAGAAGATAGAGGAGAGACTCTTATCAGACCCAGAAGATTGAGGAGATACTCTTATAAGACCCAGAAGATGGAGGAGAGACTCTTATCAGACCCAGAAGATGGGGAGAGAATCTTATAAGACCCAGAAGATGGAGGAGAGACTTATATCAGACCCAGAAGATGGAGGAGAGACTTATATCAGACCCAGAAGATGGAGGAGAGACTCTTATCAGACCCAGAAGATGGAGGAGAGACTCTTATCAGACCCAGAAGATGGAGGAGAGACTCTTTTCAGACCCAGAAGATGGGGAGAGACTCTTATCAGACACACAAGATGGAGGAGAGACTCTTATCAGATGCAGAAGGAGTCAAGACTATCATCAGACCCAGAAGATAGAGACTCTTATCAGACCCAGAAGATGGGGAGAGACTCTTATCAGACCCAGAAGATGGAGGAGAGACTCTTATCAGACCCAGAAGATGGAGGAGAGACTTATATCAGACCCAGAAAATAGAGGAGAGACTCTTATCAGACCCAGAAGATGGAGGAGAGACTCTTATCAGACCCAGAAGATGGAGGAGAGACTCTTTTCAGACCCAGAAGATGGGGAGAGACTCTTATCAGACACAGAAGATGGAGGAGAGACTCTTTTCAGACCCAGAAGATGGGGAGAGACTCTTATCAGACACAGAAGATGGAGGAGAGACTCTTATCAGATGCAGAAGGAGTCAAGACTATCATCAGACCCAGAAGATAGAGACTCTTATCAGACCCAGAAGAACTCTAATCAAGGACTCTCATCAGAGACAGAACAAATAGTGGGGATGGTGGTTAGACCCAGAACAAAAAGAAGGGACTCTATTCAGAACTGGAATTAGAAGTAGGGGAAAAATAGGGGAACACTGTCATTACTGCAAAGTATAGGAGCTCCTATCAAAGGCTCTGAACAAAGACAGAAGAAGTTGTAGGGATAGTGATCACAGCCAGAACAAAGAATAGAGACTGTTATCAGAAATAAAAGTAGGAACTCTCAGAGCAAAGAATGCTGACTCTTATAAGATCCAGATGAAAGCGTAGAGACTTTCATCAGAGCCTGGACTATGACTGGGTATTCCTATTAAAAACAGAATAAGTAGTACTGGACACTGTCCTCAGAGCCTGGACTATGATTGGGTACTTTTATTAGTAACAGTATAAGTAGTGGGCACTCTAATCAGAGCCTTGACTATAATTGGGTACTCCTATTAGTAACAGATTAAGTACTGGACACTGGGGGGCATTTATCATTATCTTTAGAGATGTTTTTGTGTGTAGATATGTCTCTATTTTAGCGCAGCGCTGCACCTCAGGCTATCGTGATGTCCCAGTACGGGATGATGTGGCCCCGCACTGTCCTCCTGCCCTGTCAGGTAGAGCCCCTGTATGTCCCCAGGACTCCCCTGCAGCCTACCCCCATTATGTATATTGTTTTGCCTCATTTAATGTACTGTTGCTTTAATGTTTGTACCACATGATTGTTACCCAGAGGTCTCCAGTGACCAGGTGACCCCCCAAGTGACCTATGGGCTCCTTGTACAGCCCCCCTTATAAAACCAGAGGAGGGGCTGCAATCTCTCTCTTGTTCCTGAGGTCCAGTACAGTCAAGTTGTTCCAGTGTCTGTGTCCAGAGTATTGGAGGCCTCAAGTCTAAAGTCCTGCAGCCACAAGTCGCTCATCAGTAAGTCAAGTCATCTTATTGCCAGTCACCATGTCTATCAAGTTCATCTGTACTCACTGTCACTAAAGTCAGTCTAACTACTGCAAGTCCCAACAAGCCTGCGAGGTCCCGCTGTGTCACTGGTCACCTCCCTGGGATATTTGGCTGTACTGCAAAGACCACATCACCTGTCTACCCTCAGTAAAGCTGCCGTTATCCTTAATCTGGTGTTGGTGTCTTCATTGCCCCTGCCTAACTCAGGATCAGGGGTATTACCTTGGGGTGGTTAAGGCTAAACCACACTCTGGCGTCACGACAAGAAGGGGTTAATACCATCTGCCCCTTGGACCATCACATCTGCCCTGCATCTACCCTGCATTGCACCCGACTCCACACTATTTTTTTTACACTTTTTCGATTTACACTTTTTTTTTGAGAGTGTACAGACCAGCTGTTTAAGGAGTAGTCCGGCGCGCACTTTTCTTATTTTATCCGATCCGGGCTGCAAAAAAAACAGAAAACAAACGTTCTCTTGCCTGCGCGCCCCTGGAGCTCCGGTACAGGTGTTCGGTCCCCGGGCTTTATTCTTCTTACTTCCTGTATGTCCGGCACGTCACACGGAGCTTCAGCCTATCACCGGCCGAGGCGGGACAAAGCTGCGGCCGGTGATACGCTGAAGCTCCGTGTGATGTGCCGGGCTAACAGGAAGTAAGAAGAATACAGCCCGGGGACCGAACACCTGTAACGGAGCTCCGGGGGCTCGCAGGCAAGAGAAAGTTCTTTTCTTTTTTTTTGCAGCCCGGACCGGATAAAATAGCCGTTGGCTGTCTGGGCATGTTGAAGTTGTGCTTTGCAACATCCGGAGGGCCACAGTCTGGAGACCACTGATCTAGAACAGTAGACCGCTTGCACTGTACCATTCTAGATCAATTTCACACTTAAGATCTTTTACACAGCTGAACAAACATTCCTAAGAGCGTTCGAACAATCATCTTTTCACCTTGACAATTGGCCAGGTTAGATGGACCTGCTAAGCATCGCTGATTGACTCGTTATAGAGTTACTCGGTGCCGACCAGGCATTGGTTCTAAATTGTTGTCATGTCATGTAACATGGTGGACACCTCCCCCCCTCCGAGACCTTCAAGGGTCTGCTTTTAGCCATGAGTTCTCCGGATCATCTCTGGTCATGGACCAGTTCCTCTGCATAGTGTGAATAAGTCAGTCTAGTCTAGACAATGGTACACTGTGGCGGTAGGATGCTGCGAGTCAACACTCTGTAATTACTATTGTGACAGGCGATGATCCCCCCCCCCCCGCCCCCCCATCATCATGTAGTAAACAAGGCGCATTGTCACACGCCAGGCTGATGTCAATCCAACCGAGATGGTTATTTGTGAAGCAAAACACAGACAAACACAAGGGGGGAAACCACCCGCACTCTACAAGTGTATCTGGGACAGCATCCAAAGATGGTGTCCCTACCCAGGATTCCAGGGATTAAAGGGTTTGTACAATGGCTCGTCAAAAAGACCAGAGCAGTGGCCTACAAACTGGGGACCTCCAGATGTTGCTGGGAGTTGTGGTTTTACAACAGCTGGGGGGCCGCAGGTTGGACACCTACACTTTAGTCTCATGCCAAATCTGGGCAAGACAGGGGCTCCACATTACCTGATACTGTAAGTCTATCAATTCACATTTTATCCACAGTGGCCACTACAGGGGAAATATAGTATTACAGTGACCCCCCGACCTACGATAATTTCAACATACGATGCTTTTGTATGTCGGGGCCATCGCATAAACGGCGATGGCCCCGTTTAAGGTGCCTCGTGTGCTCCGGTGAGTGTCACTCACCTGTCCCCGTTGCTCCAGACTGTCCTCTTCAGGCTCCACTGCATGGCTGTCGCTCTCCTTCATCGTCATCACGTCGCCGCACACACCGTCCCGTCATCCAATAGGAGCGGCGTGTGCAGCGAAGTGATGATGGTGATGGAGAGCGACGATCCAGGGCAGCAGTGACAGTCCAGAGCGGCGGGGACACCCCGAGGACGTGATGGCGGCGATGGAGAGTGACGATTAAGGGCAGCGGTGAGGGTCCGGAGCAGCAGGGACACCCCGAGGACGTGATGGCGGCGATGAAGAGCGACGATCCAGGGCAGAGGTGACAGTCCAGAGCGACGGGGACACCCTGAGGACGTGATGGTGGCGATGGAGAGCGACGATCCAGGGCAGCGGTGACAGTCCAGAGCGGCGGGGACACCCCGAGGACATGATGGCGGCGATGGAGAGCGACGATCCAGGGCAGCAGTGACAGTCCAGAGCGGCGGGGACACGTGAGTATAACTTTCTATATTACTATTGCACGGATCCCTCAACACGATGGATTCAAGTAACGATGGTTCATTTGGAACGAATTACCATCATATGTTGAGGGATCACTGTACATGGTGCCCATGTAATACATTGCCATGCAAAATCCTTAAAGGGGTACGCCGCCGTAAAACATCTTATCCCCTATCCTAAGGATAGGGGATAAGATGTCTGTTCATGGGCGTCCTGCCGCTGGGGACCCCCCAAGATCTCCACTGCGGCACCCCAGTCATCCGGTGCATGGAACAAACGTTCTAGCCATTATGCCCCCACCCATAGACATGAATGGAGGGGGTGTGGCATGACATCATGAACGGGGAAGCTCCAAGCTTCCATGTTCCGGATGCCATCGCTGCCGGCCCGGAGATCGTGGGGGTCCCCATTGGCGGGACCCCTGTGATCAGAAATCCCCTTTCCTTTGGATAGGGATGAGATGTTTTCCTGGCAGAGTACCCCTTTAAGGTGGGGATCTGCCTTCCACTGTAGAGGATAATAGAGGGAGGGGTAGTTCTGAGCGGCAGACATTCCCCTCTATGTTATCCATATGATCTAATAGGGCATACGGAGAGGGGTTGTTTTTAGTTCTTAAGGTGTATTCCCATTTCAGGAAGTTATCCACTATGCAGAGGATAGGGGATCACAAGCTGATCAATGGGGGTCTGAGCACTGAGACCCCTCACTGTTCCCGAATTGTCTCGGAATGAATTGAACATACCAGACGTGCAAGGCCAGCACTCCATTAATTATCTATAGGGCTAATGAACATTGCTTAGCTTAGCACTTGGCAATGTTCAGAAACCCCATAGAGATTTATTGGAGTGCTGGCTGCACATGCATGGTGTGCCCTGTTCACCTGGGGGCATTTCTCATGATCATCGGGGGTCCCAGCGGTCATACCCCCACTAATCAGCTTGCCCTATGAATACGGAATAACTTCTTCAGGTGGGAACCACCCTTAAAATATTCTCTAATTTTCTCCTTTTTATTCCTGGCTACAATTTTCCTGCGTTCTCGGTATCGGTGGGGATCCCAGAGGTGGGACCCCTACGAATCCTCTAGTTACTCCCTGTCCTGTGGATGAGAGATAACTTTATGCTGTAAGAATACTTTATATTTTATAAATAGCGCAGTGATGATAATAATCTACACCCTACTATGATGTGGCAGGAAAATTCCATCATATCTTATCCTACTGTAATTTACAACAAACCTCCTGTAGCATATTTACAGAATACTGAATTAAATCCTTATCTGGGTTATTTCCCTACATGGGGAGTCCCCCTTTGTGACTTGTCATATCCCCGCTTCTTCCCCCTTATCTGAACATGGCCAGGTAGATGACAGGATGCTGTGGTCGGGGAATCCCCGTCCTCTCTGTATAAGGCGATCACACACCACATGTCTGCAGATGTTCACCAGGGCAGCAATGAGAGCTAACTGGGTCCAGCTGCTGGCGCTTCTCACGGCAATGGTGCCAACGCTTATGCCCACAGCAGAGGGCACACAGCAGGTAAGTGACCCTGGCCAACCCACCAGCAATCTGCATAAATAGATGATAGAATAGAATATAGAAATACAGAACTTTTGTCTTGTGTTGTTTTAAAAAAGACTATTTAGGCCTCTGATGGAGTTAGTGGTCTCAGGCCTGACCCCCCCCCCCCTCCACAGAGGGCCATATAATCTATATAGTAAATGGGCCATATAATCTATATAGTAAAGGGGCAATATAATCTATATAGTAAATGGGCCATATAATCTATATAGTAAATGGGCCATATAATCTATATAGTAAATGGGCAATATAATCTATATAGTAAATGGGCCATATAATCTATATAGTAAATGGGCCATATCATCTATATAGTAAATGGGCAATATAATCTATATAGTAAATAGGCCATATAATCTATATAGTAAATGGGCCATATCATCTATATAGTAAATGGGCCATATAATCTATATAGTAAATGGGCCATATAATCTATATAGTAAATGGGCCATATCATCTATATAGTAAAGGGGCAATATAATCTATATAGTAAAGGGGCAATATAATCTATATAGTAAATACTATTAGAGTAAACTGTATGTAATCATGAGTGTAGAAAACAGGAGGATTTCCAAAACTATTACTATAGCTATTAAGTTATTGTATGCAATAGCACCCATAAATAAATACATTATAATTATTATTTTAATGGTAATGCAGAATTAAAACTTATTTTTTGCTTTAGTTCTTCCTGTTCTATTTGTTACTCTTTTCTTTTCTTTCTTTCTATCTCATATTTTTTTTTCTTTCTATCTATCTCATATCTATCTATCTCACATCTATCTATCTATCTATCTCATATCTATCTATCTATCTCATATCTATCTATCTCATATCTATCTATCTATCTATCTATTTATCTCACATCTATCTATCTATCTCATATCTATCTATCTCATATCTATCTCATATCTCTCTCATATCTATCTCATATCTATCTATCTATTACCATTAAGTTATTGTATATAATTACATTCATAAATAAATAAATAGTTATTATTTTAATGGTAATGCAGAATTTAGTTTAGTTCTTCCTGTTCTATTTGTGACTTTTTTTTCTTTTCTTTCTTTCGATCTCATATTTTATTTTCTTTCTTTCTATCTATCTCATATCTATCTATCTATTTATCTCATATCTATCTATCTCATATCTATCTATATAATATCTATCTATCTCATATCTATCTCATATATATCTCATATCTATCTATCTATATCATATCTATCTATATAATATCTATCTATCTATCTCATATCTATCTATCTCCTATCTATCTATATAATATCTATCTATCTCATATCTATCTCATATATATCTCATATCTATCTATCTATATCATATCTATCTATATAATATCTATCTATCTATATCATATCTATCTATATAATATCTATCTATCTATCTATCTATCTCATATCTATCTATCTCATATCTATCTCATATCTATCTATCTATCTATCTCATATCTATCTATCTCATATCTATCTATCTCATATCTATCTCATATCTATCTATCTAGCAACAGGAGAATACAGCAGCACACTGCTAGCACAAAGATATAGATAAAACATGAGTATATAGATGAAACATGAGTATATAGATAAAACATGAAAAGCTATACAGCTGTAATGCAATAAATGAAAATATGAAATTCTGAAACAGTGAGGTACTTAGCTTGCAAATTTGGCGGCCAAATAGCTTGGACCGTCCGCACCTGTAAGCCAGGTCCATATAATAGTTTGGAATCATTAGTGCTGGCCAACTTATCCTTTGGTTGTATTACACATACGGGGGAGTGGCTACCTCTATGTTGGCTCCTGCACCCCACCAACCTCTATTAGGTGTATATAAGGTGCCTTAGATGTTTCAGACCTTGCAATGCCTGCTGTACTGTTCACACAGAGGCATATTCATAGTGTAGGGTCCGTCCCAAAATGAGGTCACCTTACTGTGGTGGGACGGTCCAAGCTATTTGGCCGCCAAATTTGCAAGCTAAATACCTCACTGTTTCATAATTTCATATTTTCATTTATTGCACTACAGCTGTATAGCTTTTCATGTTTTATCTATATACTCATGTTTTATCTATATACTCATGTTTTATCTATATCTTTGTGCTGGCAGTGTGCTGCTGTATTCTCCTGTTGCTGTATATTTAGCCCAGCAGCCTGCACCTGTAAGCCAAGTCTTTACAATAGTTTGGAATCATTAGTGCTGGCCAACTTATTCTTTGTTTATCTATCTATCTATCTATCTATCTCATATCTATCTATCTATCTCATATCTATCATCTATCTATCTTCTATCTATCTATCTATCTATCATCTATCTATCTATCTATCTCCTATCTATCTATCTATCTATCTATCTATCTCATATCTATCTATCTATCTATCTCTCTCATATCTATCTATCTCATATCTATCTATCTCATATCTATCTCATTTCTATCTATCTTTCTATCTATCTATCTATCTATCTATCTAATATCTATCTATCTAATATCTATCTATCTATCTATCTATCTATCTATCTATCTATCTATCTATCTATCTCATATCTATCTATCTATCTATCTATCTCATATCTATCTATCTCCTATCTATCTATCTATCTATCTATCTCCTATCTATCTATCTATCTATCTCCTATCTATCTATCTATCTATCTATCTATCATCTATCTATCTCATATCTGTCTATCTATCTATCTATCTATCTATCTCATATCTATCTATCTCATATCTATCTATCTATCTATCTCATTTATATCTATCTATCTATCTATCTCATATCTATCCATCTATCTCATATCTATCTATCTACTTATCTAATATCTATCTATCTATCTCATATCTATCTATCTCCTATCTATCTATCTATCTATCTATCTCCTATCTATCTATCTATCTATCATCTATCTATCTCATATCTGTCTATCTATCTATCTATCTATCTATCTCATATCTATCTATCTCATATCTATCTATCTATCTCATTTCTATCTATCTATCTATCTATCTCATATCTATCTATCTCATATCTATCCATCTATCTCATATCTATCTATCTCATATCTATCTATCTCATATCTATCTATCTCATATCCATCTATCTCATATCTATCTATCTATCTATCTATCTATCTCATATCTATCTATCTATCTATCTCATATCTATCTATCTATCTATCTATCTCATATCTATCTATCTATCTATCTCATATCTATCTATCTATCTCATATCTATCTCATATCTATCTATCCATCTATCTCATATCTATCTATCTCATATCTATCTATCTCATATCTATCTATCTCATATCCATCTATCTCATATCTATCTATCTATCTATCTATCTATCTATCTATCTATCTATCTATCTATCTCATATCTATCTATCTATCTATCTATCTATCTATCTATCTCATATCTATCTCATATCTATCTATCTCATATCTATCTATCTATCTATCTATCTATCTATCTCATATCTATCTCATATCTATCTATCTATCTCATTTCTATCTACTATACAGCTACTTTATATTAGTTCAGTCGTGCTTGTTTTAGTTTTATCATGACAACATTTCTACAACCTGCAGAAGTAGCAGAGCCGAGTTCACCATGTGAAACAATTGATCCACCGCAATATGAAAATATGTTTACTAAGTGATTTTACATAGGACTGCAGGTGACGCTGTCATCGCTCATGTAGCCCTGACACTGCAGATCCATGACAGATGAAGCTCTTCTGCACTCGCTGCTGAGGGCCCCATGTAAAGCCCCGGGGGGGCTGATTGTGCCTCCCAAGGCCATATGTTGGCTATATGGGTATTATCTAGCGGTGGCAAGGTAAGGGTTAACCCTCCTCGGTGTACTCTCAGCCTATCAATTATGTATGGTTCTATGTACTACTGCGTGTGCATTAGACTCACTTTGGCATCACTTACAAAATGTCATGCTGATAAAACTTTCATTGAACCGATAAGCGAAGTGAGAGCAAGAAACCGTAAAAAAGGCGAAGGAGGGCGGGGGAGGGGTCACGAAAAAGAGCATCGGATAAGCCAGAAATAACGCTAATAATGGTCGAGGCGGAAAACCTATACGGAGCGTGGAGGGATCCGAATAGGAAGGGTAATGGCGAAGAGTATTATGTGGCAACCAGGGTGCCTCCAGCTGTTGCAAAACTACAACTCCCAGCATGCCCGGACAGCCTACGGCTGTCCGGGCATGCTGGGAGTTGTAGTTTTGCAACAGCTGGAGGCACCCTGGATGCCACATGCTGAGAGTTGTAGTTTTGCAATAGCTGGAGGCACCCTGCTGTTGTAGTTGTAGTTTTACAACAGCTGGAGGCACCCTGGTTGGGAAACACTGGCTTGGGGAATTCTAATAGGGTTAACTTGATGGACTCTTCATGGGGTCATTTAGTCCCAGAAACACGCCCAATGGATCATAAAAAACGGGCATAAAAATTTGCATCAAATGCGGTACGCAGTGCGCTGTGGCTTCGAAAAAAAAAAAAATTGTCCAATCAGGGCCTTGATAAATTACCCCCTTTGTCTTTTCTTCAGACTATGATACTAGTTGCCATGTTTCGGCATCAGGAACCACGCCCAGAAGATATTGCAAGCGGACATTCTGTCTGTAGTGGCGAGCTCCGAAATCCAGCGGCGGTGGGACCTTCCAAACATGTTCATTCTTTTGGCGGATCCTCAGAAATTCTGCAGTGTGTAAATTGCAGCAGAATCCCATTGAAAATAGTTTTTCCGCAGCAGAATTTTTTGGGGGGCAGAAATTCAGCGGCGTGGACGGGCCAGACTCACGCCACGGAATCTCCGTCTGGTAATATTCCGTCTACGACCTTGCTGACATTGTCAATGTGTTGCTTTCAGCGGATGAATTTTATCAGCGGGGAAAGCTCCGGTTCTGACCTTTCGGGGTTTGTACTGTGCAGCAGAATCCTATGGGGGCTCTGCTGCATCGGAATTTCGGAGCGGAAATTCTGTAGTGTGAATCCGGCCTTATGGATACAGATGTTAATATTTTTTGGAATATATCCTATATCTATATGTGGCTCTAATAGGATGTTGGAATTAGTGGTGAAAGTAACGAGCAGAAATTGCAGTGTATTATTGCCACCAGGTGGCGGTAGAGGGCTCATTTTTTTAATTAAATTTTAGACGCTTTACAGTAATTTTCTGCCCTATTATATAAGATTACGCAGTCACTGACTATATAAAAATTATACACAAAACTGTGGTCATCTATCTTTTGCCACTAGAGATGAGCGAACTTACAGTAAATTTGATTCGTCACGAACTTCTCGGCTCAGCAGTTGATGACTTTTCCTGCATAAATTAGTTCAGCTTTCCGGTGCTCCGCTGGGCTGGAAAAGGTGGATACAGTCGTAGGAAAGAGTCTCCTAGGACTGTATCCACCTTTTCCAACCCACCGGAGCACCGGAAAGCTGAACTAATTTATGCAGGATAAGTCATCACCTGCCGAGCCGAGAAGTTCGTGACGAATCGAATTTACTGTAAGTTCGCTCATCTCTATTTGCCACCTTAGGTTAGGGCACAGCTATGACTCCAGTTGCCCGTAGCCTAGTATGCCAGGGATGCCATGTGGATTCCTGGAAGAGTTGGTGCCCATCCTGCACTGATAAAGACCATTTTGTTATGGTCAATGTGACTGGCACCAATACAGGGGGCAGTATGGTTGACAAGGTTTTGGCTGCATGTGACTGTCCCCTCCAAATGGCAAATTTTCCATATCAAACAGCAGTGGTCTCAAACTGTAGCCCTCCAGATGTTGCAAAACTTCAACTCCCAGCATGCCCGGACAGCCGTTGGCTGTCCGGGCATGCTGGGAGTTGAAGTTTTGCAACATCTGGAGGGCCACAGTTTGAGACCACTGTCATACAGGAATATGGGTGAATCCAAAACTAGTGTTGCCCATAGCAACCAATCACAGCTCAGCTTTCATTTTACCAGACTCGGTATGATTTGAAAGCTGAACTGTGAATGGTTGCCATGGGCAAAAGTCAGGGTTCGTGCATAGCAACCAATCACAGCTCCATTTTACCAGACTCATTATGATTTGAAAGCTGGGCTGTGATTGGTTGCTATGGGCAAAAGTTGGGGTTCGTGCATAGCAACCAATCACAGCTCAGCTTTCATTTTACCAGACTCGGTATGATTTGAAAGCTGAACTGTGAATGGTTGCCATGGGCAAAAGTCGGGTTTGTGCTTAGCAACCAATCACAGCTCAGCTTTCATTTTACCAGACTCGTTATGATTTGAAAGCTGAGCTGTGATTGGTTGCTATGGGCAAACGTTGGGTTTGTGCTTAGCAACCAATCACAGCTCAGCTTTCATTTTACCAGTCTCGGTATGATTTGAAAGCTGAACTGTGATTGGTTGCCATGGGCAAAAGTCGGGGTTCGTGCATAGCAACCAATCACAGCTCAGCTTTCATTTTACCAGACTCGTTATGATTTGAAAGCTGAACTGGGATTGGTTGCCATGGGCAAAAGTCGGGGTTCGTGCATAGCAACCAATCACAGCTCAGCTTTCATTTTACCAGACTCGTTATGATTTGAAAGCTGAACTGTGAATGGTTGCCATGGGCAAAAGTCGGGGTTCGTGCATAGCAACCAATCACAGCTCAGCTTTCATTTTACCAGACTCGTTATGATTTGAAAGGTGAACTGTGATTGGTTGCCATGGGCAAAAGTCGGGGTTCATGCATAGCAACCAATCACAGCTCTGCTTTCATTTTACCAGACTCGTTATGATTTGAAAGCTGAACTGTGATTGGTTGCCATGGGCAAAAGTCGGGGTTTGTGCATAGCAACCAATCACAGCTCAGCTTTCATTTTACCAGACTCGTTATGATTTGAAAGCTGAACTGGGATTGGTTGCCATGGGCAAAAGTCGGGGTTTGTGCATAGCAACCAATCACAGCTCAGCTTTCATTTTACCAGACTCGTTATGATTTGAAAGCTGAACTGTGATTGGTTGCCATGGGCAAAAGTCGGGGTTCGTGCATAGCAACCAATCACAGCTCTGCTTTCATTTTACCAGACTCGTTATGATTTGAAAGCTGAACTGTGATTGGTTGCCATGGGCAAAAGTCGGGGTTCGTGCATAGCAACCAATCACAGCTCAGCTTTCATTTTACCAGACTCGTTATGATTTGAAAGCTGAACTGTGATTGGTTGCCATGGGCAAAAGTCGGGGTTCGTGCATAGCAACCAATCACAGCTCTGCTTTCATTTTACCAGACTCGTTATGATTTGAAAGCTGAACTGTGAATGGTTGCCATGGGCAAAAATCTGGGTTTGTGCATAGCAACCAATCACAGCTCGGCTTTTTTATTTTACCAGAGCTCCTTATGATTTGAAAGCTGAGCTGTGATTGGTTACTTTGGAATGGAAAATTCTAACAATTATACCCGAAGGACGTCTAATTATTGACCTTATTTTTAGGTTCTTAGTGACGTAAATAAGGGCCCCCCTGGGAGGTTATTGTCTCCAGTCACCATCATGTCTCCTGACAAAGCAAAGTTCTCAGAAATATTGGCTCAGGAGACAAAATGGCATCTTCCCGTATGTAGACAAAGGGAAGGATGTAATGAATATATATATATATATATATATATATATATATATATATATATATATATATATATATATATATGAGAGTAATTATAGAGCGCGCTCCTCAGCTCCTGACATACATATTAAAGGCACGGCGCTCAGCGAATATATTAAGTGTAGATCTGTGGTCTCCCGTAGAAGGACTGGCTGGTGCATTATACATATCTATAGATCCATATGTATGTGTGGTGAGGGTGTGATGGAGGGCAGTTATTACCAGCCTAGGGTCAGATGGCATTAACCCCTTGTGTTCGTGATGCCAGTGCGTGGTTTTACCTCTACACTACCCAAAGGTATGGCTGCTGAATCCTGGGCTAGGCACGGGGCAAATAATGCCTCCGACGCCAAGTTACGGAATTTTGTATGGGTGGTCTTCATGTATAAGACCTGGTAAACAGTAGGCCCCGTGTCAGAGACGTCACCATTGTTGGTTACAGTGTTATATAGCTGGAGGGGCCACAAGTCACACTGAGAAAAAATCTAACACACAGAGACCTAAATATACCCAGAACTGAGAGCAACGCTCCTTAAATAGCTCCATAAACCTTTACAACAACACAGGGGTATCATCTATCTATGTTATATCTATCTATCTAATTATCTATCTATGTTATATCTATCTCATATCTATCTATCTGTTTATCTCATATCTATCTATCTAATTATCTATCAATCTCATATCTTCCCTCTGTAATATCATCTTACAATAAATTAAATCTGTCTATTTTCATTCACAGGCATCACTCAGATCGGGGCAAAAGGGTAATTGTTTTGGAATTTGTATCACTAGTCTATGGATAAGATAGTTATTAGATAAATACATATGAGATAGATAGATATGAGATAGAGAGATAGATATGAGATAGATAGGTATGAGAGAGATAGATATATATGAGAGATAGATATATATGAGATAGATAGATATTAGATAGATATTAGATAGATAGATAAATATGAGAGATAGATACATACATACATAGGAGATAGATATAAAGATAGATATGAGATAGAGAGAGATAGATAGATATGAGATAGAGAGAGAGATAGATAGATAGATAGATAGATATGTGATAGATAGATATGAGATAGATAAATAGACAGATAGATATGAGATAGATAGATATGTGATAGATATGAGATAGATAGATATGTGATAGATATGAGATAGATAGATATGAGATAGATAGATAGATATGAGATAGATAGATATGAGAGAGATAGATATATATGAGAGATAGATAGATATTAGATAGATAGATAGATATTAGATAGATAGATAAATATGAGAGATAGATACATACATACATAGGAGATAGATATATAGATAGATATGAGATAGATAGATATGTGATAGATAGATATGAGATAGATAGATAGATAAATAGATAGATATGAGATGGATAGATATCAGTGATAGATAGAAAGATAGATAGATATGAGATAGATAGATATGAGATAGATATATAGATAAATATATAGATATGAGATAGATATGAGAGATAGATAGATAATAGATAGATAAATATGAGAGATAGATATATAGATAGATATAAGAGATGAGCGAATTTACAGTAAATTCGATTCGTCACTAACTTCCCGGCTCGGTAGTTGATAACTTTTCCTGCATAAATTAGTTCAGCTTTCCGGTGCTCCAGTGGGCTGGAAAAGGTGGATACAGTCCTAGGAGACTCTTTCCTAGGAATGTATCCACCTTTTCCAGCCCACCGGAGCACCTGAAAGCTGAACTAATTTACGCAGGATAAGTCATCAACTGCCGAGCCGAGAAGTTCGTGACGAATTGAATTTACTGTAAGTTCGCTCATCTCTAATAGATATGAGATAGATAGATATGTGATAAATAGATATGAAATAGATATATAGATAAATAGATAGATATGAGATAGATAGATAGATATGAGATAGATAGATAGATATGAGATAGATAGTTAGATAGATGAGATAGATATGAGATAGATAGATATGAGATAGATAGATATGAGATAGATAGATATGAGATAGATAGATAGATAGATAAATAAATAGATAGATATGAGATATATAGATAGATAGATAATATATAATAGGTAGATAGATAGATATGAGATAGATAGATAGATAATAGATAGATAGATAATAGATAGATAGATAGAGATAGATACATGCATACATAGGAGATAGATATATAGATAGATATGAGATAGATATATAGATAGATAAATAAATAGATAGATATGAGATATATAGATAGATAGATAATATATAATAGGTAGATAGATAGATATGAGATAGATAGATAGATAATAGATAGATAGATAATAGATAGATAGATAGAGATAGATACATGCATACATAGGAGATAGATATATAGATAGATATGAGATAGAGAGAGATAGATATGATATAGATAGATATGAGATAGATAGATATGTGATAGATAGATATAAGATAGATAGATAGATATGAGATAGATAGATAGATAGATAGGAGATAGATATATAGATAGATACTAGAAGAGGGATAGATATAAGTGATGACAAGCATTATACATTACTGTGGCATATATTGGTAGTATATAAATAATGATTATTATTGATAGAGTTGGGGCGGTGCTCTTATGGCAGTGCGACCTCTGCTGGACTATTTGGACTATTGCACTGGAAGAAAAAAATAAATTAAAATAATGAAACAAAGTGCAGCACCTCAGCACAGGACAGAACCCTCGGCCATAACCAATACTGCGCACAGCAATAATCTGCCCTACCAGCATGTCTGCAGGGTTCCGTGACAGAGCACCATTGTTGTCTGTACATGGGCTCAGCCTATGGGTAGGAGTCATCTCCAAATATTTGTGTTACTCACTGGTGTTAGTTTAGCGGTTTATAGATTCTAATCATTTATTATGAATAAATGAGGCTGCAGTGTAAAGCATGGTGGATAGATAATGTAGCTTGGCTCCCTCTGTTATGTACATGTTACATTTGGGGCCAATATTGCAGTGATGTGAGTACAGCTCGGTTGTCTATATCAGCTGATGAGTGACTAATATTTACACCTTTCCTGCAGCCAATCCAAAGTGGCAGAAGCAGAACGCCAAAAAACCGGCAGCACATCTGATTGGTGAGTTTATTTATTAAAGGGGTACTCCGGTGGAAAACATTTTTTTTAAATTTTAAATCAACTGGTGGCAAAAAGTTAAACAGATTTGTAAATGACTTCTATTAAAAAAAATCTTAATCCTTCTAGTACTTATTAGCTGCTGAATACTACAGAGGAAATTGTTTTCTTTTTGGAACACAGAGCTCTCTGCTGACATCATGACCACAGTGCTCTCTGCTGACGTCTCTGTCCATTTTAGGAACTGCAGCATATTTGCTATGGGGATTTTCTCCTACAGTTCTTAAAATGGACAGAGATGTCAGCAGAGAGCACTGTGCTCGTGATGTCAGCAGAGAGCTCTGTGTTACAAAAAGAACATCATTTCCTCTGTAGGATTCAGTAGCTAATAAGTACTGGAAGGATTAAGATTTTTTAATAGAAGTAATTTACAAATCTGTTTAACTTTCTGGCACCAGTTGATTTAAAAAACAAAAAAACGTTTTCTTTTATTTTTTTAATTGGAAAATGGGGGATTTTAATTTTTAATAGGGGCATTTATAAAAAAAAATGTAAAATTTTTTTTACTTTTCATTTTTTTTTCTATTGATTGCTGCATTTGAACAGTTTAATTAAATTGTCATAACTGGCAGGTGTCACCAAACTTGACATAAATGTACATCATAGGTCAGGAAAGGGTTAACAACATGCAGGTTAAAGGGGTACTCTGGGGAACACAACTTGTTCTCCATACACAGGATAGGGGATAAGTGTCTGATCGTGGGAGGTCTGACCACTGGCACTCCGCCGTGATCTCCTGTATGGTGCCCAGCTTTTCTGCTATACTCACCAGTAGGGATGTCCCAATACCGATACTGGTATCGGGACCGATACTGGACATTTGCAGGAGTACTTGTATCATGTAGGCAGGTATCACAGAGGTGTGGTAAGCCGTCTGCTCTCTCCGCACGGATCAACTCCCCTGTGCCCCCTGCGCCCACTCCCGAGCTATGCAGCGCACTTAGCAGCTGAGTGCACGTCATAGCCGGGACCCGCATTAACCTTTTAGATGCCACGATCAAAGTTGATCATGGCCTCTAAAAGTCCTGAAGTTAACTGCCGGCTAGTTCATGGATTCTGATTGGGATCACCGCGGTGTCCCAATCAGCTGAAAGGATTGCCGGAGGTCCCTTACCGTGCTCCGATCATAGCTTCTTTACTGCAGCCAGCCATGGCAGGCAGTAGTAAAGGAGAGATGATAACACTGATCAATGCTATGCTATGACATAGCATTGATCAGTGTATGCAATCTACAGATTGTATGTAAAAGTGCCCTATGGGGACTAAAATAATAGTGAAAAAAATGTGTAATAAATAATAATTATAAATGTGAATAAACCCCTTCCCTTATAAAAATTTGAATAGCCCCCCTTTTTAAAAAGTAAAAAAAAAAATAAAAAAAATTATATATATATATATATATATATATATATATATATATATATATATAAAAGCCCTTTCTCTTATAAAAAAAAACAAAAAAAAATAAACCCATTTTTTTTCCTTTAAAGAAAAAAAAAAAAAACCCTGTCACGTGAAATAGAAAAAATGTATTGATGATTGGCATCGGCGAGTGCTTAAAAAAAGTATCGGTATTCGTACTTGGTATCGGTATCGGACATCCATACTCACTAGTCCCAGAGCACTTCATCTCCCTCCTTCAGAGATGAGCAAAAGTGGCGGCCCGCTTAGCCAGTCACTGGCCGAGAGGGGACTCCATCACAGCTAGTGATTGGCTGAGTGAGCCATACTGCTCATCCCTGAAGGAGGGGGCCAGAGTGCTCTGGGGACTGGGAGTAGCCGGGCCCTGTACAGGAGATCATGGGGGGTCCAAGCAGTCAGACCCTAGCAATAATGGATAAGATACCCCTTTAACAACAGCATTTCAGAAGTATTTAATGCGTATGGCCAACGCAAACACATCATGTATTTTTACCCTTTGATGACAATGGACATGATGTAATGCTTAATTTGCCCTGTGGTGGCGCTGAAGGATAATTGCATACAGATTACAGTAGATCACTGGGGTCCAATAAGTGAACAATACCTTTAAAAAGAAGAACAGAGTAATTTATCCTATAATGTGGATGTCGTCCTCTCTCTACAGGGAAGCAGCCATCACCACAGAATACCCTGGAATGGATTTCTAAGAACGAAGTGGCATTTCTCCGGAAAATTAAGCACCCTTTGAGCACAACTGTAGTGGTCCCCAGGCAAGGCCTTTACTACCTCTACTGCCAAGTCGCCTTTGAAGGACTAGACACAGACTTATCACTGTCCAGCCAAGTCCTCACCTTAGATAAAGCCCGTAATGAAACTGTCACCCTGACCCTTGGCACAGAAAGTGTATTCGGCCCACCTTCACCTCATGAACCATGGCGGGCCAGTCTCACCCTTGGAGGGCTGGCCGATCTCCAGAAAGGACAGAAACTATACGTGCACGTCAGCCATCCGCACCTGGTGGATTATAGGGAGGGGAAGACATATTTTGGGATTGTCATGGTATCTTGAAGAGTTCGAAGGATTGGACATAGGTAAAATGCCCATTAAGGCCGTGAAGCAATGAAGTAAAAAAGATTGAAACTTTCTAAATGAACTGGACCCTGACCCACACCTTCTATGGAGCTTTAGTATAAGAAAATGTGCCTATGTGAGAAGATCGATCTAGGTCGGGGTTCAGTTGTACAATAAGGAAGAGGTGGCCTGGATGGG